>NW_009633954.1:35624-84461 GCF_000690535.1 Cariama cristata
AAAGGAAAATGGAGGGTGATGAAACAGGATGAAGAAAGTGGAAGATGCTTAAAGACATTGCAGTGTACCACAATCCACTATAAATCCCATACCAGACTTTGTGTGTGCGTGTGTAGTGGATGAGAAGTGGGAAGGTGAAAAGAAGGTAGTGTTGAGATACAACTGCCCTAAAGAGTCTTCTCTGAGCACGGCACTGGGAAGATTTTCCTAAGGACTTACAGACCTTGTGGCTTCATAATAAAGGACCATCATGAGAAAAGATGGCTAGCAGTCAACATTTTTAGTCACCAAGTGGGAATGTCAAACAGGAAAAGCCACAACAGCAAGACGTTGAACAATAATAAGTGATAAAGGAGAGAGAGGAGCCTTTGCTGTAGTGGGAGACGACTCTCCAGAGGGTTTTTGGTTTGCTATGTCGAGTCCTGCTACAGGGAAGTCGCTGCAGTAAGAGAGTGGGAAGATCCTGCAGGAGAGATGGAGGTCTAATAGCTGGGATTGCTGAACTGACATGAATACAGTGAACAGCCACGTTTGGGCAGATGAATTATAGAATCATAGAATTATTTGGACTGGAAGGGACCTTTAGAGGTCATCTAGTCCAACCCCTTCACAGTGAGCAGGGACATCTCAAACGAGATAAGGTTACTCAAAGCCCCATCTAGTCTGACCTTGAATGCTTCCAGGGATATTCCATGGATGACTCCCATAATATGGTAATACACTCAGTAAATATTGAAAATATGATATGGAAGTAGAAGCTATGAGTAGGCTGTCAGCAGTGGGAGGGGAGGTATTTTTTATTTTTGCTGTTTTCATATAATCCCCTTAAAATCTTGTATTACAAAGTGGTCTTTTTCATATGCATTACACAAAACAGCCTGCACAAATTTATAATGCATTTTGATGTGTGTATATGTATATATATATACATGCATACATACATACATATGTGCGTGTGTGTGTATGTATTCTCGTCCCAGACCTGCCTTTAGCTGAGTCCTCTGTCCTAAACATACTTTTAAAGATTTTCTTTCTCTGACACCTGTGGACCTTTTCATGAGTATTCTTCCTCCTATGCTGAGGCTCACTGAGTTTGTCAGATTAGTTTTGACCCTTCCTCAGGGGGTGAGAAAATGCCTGTCCTATCTGGATGCTCATTAGCACTCAGAACCATCCCTGTTGTACTTGCAGCATTTGAAGCCTTTCCTGATAATGATCTTGATGGTTTCAGTTGGCAGTTCTTGTTTTACTAGCAATTTTTTGTACTCCCATACTCCCTGGTGTTCCCTGAAAAGACTTGGTTTAATGAGATATTCCTGGGTTTAGACATTGGGGAAATAGGAGGACCAGAACAATGACATCAATAAAGCCACCAGTATTCTTTGACTATCCTGCCAATGATCCATATCTTTATGATGTGCAGTTCAGTGTTAATTCTGCTGCTGACATGCAATAGACTGTGTTACCCACATTTCACGTCTCCTCCTGTCCACAGACAGCATGAGGGCAGATTTTTTTTCTGACATCTGTATAATTCCCACTGTTTTTGAACTTGCTTTCTTTTTTTTTTTCCAGCTACCCTCCATTATATGTGCTGACACAAGGCTGTATCAACACATATCTTTTACCCCACCACCTACAGCAACGTGACAACGAAATGAGCATTCCTTAAATACCTTCCTCCCTCTTGGCTGCACAGGGCACCACAGGAGGCAGCTCTTAAAGTTCATGCCCCAAGTAATAGTGTTTCTGACCTCCAACTGCTAATCCATAGTCAATAATTGATAACCCTGAGGAATACACCAGAACGGAGGGAGATTAAGTTGGAGGTATCTCGCATATAGTTATAAAGTGCAAGGCTGCTGCGTGGTACAAGTGCCTTGCCAGACACAGCAGCTAGGACCGGAGTTTAAATGAACTCTTTCAGATCATATTTTCTAGAGTAGTATTCAAGCACTTTGTTATTAGGAATGTATTTAGTCCCACGACGGCCTGGTACAGAGAAGATACAGCATGACTGCCCATAAGGAAAGACTGAAGGAGTTAGATATTTTCTCCCTGGAAAACAGAGGGCTTGAGATGACCTCATCACAGTATTCTAGTACTTAAAGGGCAGCTACATAGAGGATGGAGTCTCTTCACCAAGAACCACATGGAGAAGACAAGGGGCAGCAAGTACAAGTTGCACCAGGAGAAGTTTCACCTCCATGTGACAGAAGTTTTTTACAGTAAGAACAATCATTCACTGGAATAACCTCCCCAGGGACACGGGGTGTCCCCATCATTGGAGGTTTTCAAGATGCAATTGGAAAGCGTGATAGATAATCTCATCTAGGCTCCATTTACCCTGAAATTTTGGGCCAGATGATCTTTCGAAGTCCCTTCCAACCCAGGCTGTTCTATGATTTTATGATTCTATGATTACTTATTTAACCAGCATAGACACAAGCAGCCTGTCCTGATACCTTCTCCATGAGTCTCACAGTCTCACGAATGAAGTTTTGGGCATGGCAAGAGACTGAATCCAAGTCTGAAATCCTAAGAGCATTCTCTCTCTCTTATCCTTGAGTCTGACTTGCTCAAATTTATTACTTGAAGATTTTATACCACCACTACCAGAGTTTCAGGACCTTTGGGACTGAAAGAAGGAAGCTGAGCCACAGCAATCAGATTGCTGATATTTGCTGTGCCTTTAATATCATGTTGTGTATAATGTAGAGGGGGTGAATTTCAGTATTTTCCCGCTGTCAGCTGGAATGAAAACAAGAATTAGCTGGAATATAACAGGCAGTACCCTAGGCATGAAGTAAAGGTCAGGAGAGGGAAATGCACTTCTCATTCATTGACATGAGACAAGGTTCCATTACAAAGAAGAGGTGGGAAGGTTGAATAATGTCTTTTTGGGACAGAATCTCTGAAACTCTCATCAAGAGAACTGTAATGCACTCACATCATCCATGAAAACAGTAAATACTGAAAAAGTTGGGATATGATTTGCCTATACATTGATCATGCAGTGTGCTGGAAAGAGATGGCAAACCACTTCTAAATATACCGAGTTCTTACAGGGACAAATGAGCCAGAAGACTATAGATGGACTATATAATCAATTACAGAGTGGTTTAGACATTCTTAGAATTTTATTTTCTTTACAAACCTTTAAAATGCAACTCTAGAAAGAAATGGAAACAGAAAATAATAATGATTTACCGTACAGCAGTTACTAACAACCTGAATAATGAATTGTGTCTCATTAGGATAAACCAAACATGTAAACAAGCTAAAAGAAACTACTCACACTGAGGAGCTCACAGTCCAAAATACAAGATGAAGACAGAGCAGAAAGGGTAAAAAGAGTGGGAATAGAATGGGAATGATTTATTCAGCATCATACTGCTGAGAAGGCAACCCAAGCATGTGGTGTTTTCTCCAGATACTGATACCTCTCAACTAAGAACATACTCAATGTACTATTCCTTTTATAATTTTCCTTTGTCTGTAACATTAAAGCAGCTAACTAAGAGTCCACCCTGATCAAAACGTCTGTAAAGGAGCCTTCTTAATATAATATAAAGTTACCCTCACTTCAGTGGATTAAACTCTAAACATTGTAACTAAAGAGGGGGTACTTGGGAAAAATGTCTTTTCAGGTGATAATGTGATAGAAAAAGTTTTTATGACAACATTTTGCAGTGTTACTTTTTAGCTTTTTGGTTTAAAGTTTTCAGTCTCCAAAAACTCAAGACAAGTTTGCAGGGGGTTTCTGCTCAAACCCAGAACATTTTTGTCAAAAGCTTCCATGTTAACACAAAAATCAGAACAAAGATTTTTTCCCCACAGTCTCTCTTGAAGAGGGTTTTGTTTTGTTTTCTTTTGTTCTTCTTGCTTCCTGCTTTTCTATATGGGAAGTGCGTATGCAAAGGACATAGCTTGAATCCTGGATTCCAGATAAAATCTGCCCAAGCAGCAGCTAGAAAAATAATGACTGTTCTTGTAAACAGTACAAATCTGATCAGGAATTATTGTGAATGAATAAATATAGAATTCTGCAATCTCATTTGTACAGTCAGTTTTCATTTGTACATCCATCTTTTAAGAAGTCACTGGGGAAATGAGTGCAGACACAACCACCTTGTAGTTAGAAAATTAAGGGTGATTAAGAAGCTCTGATTAAAACCCAGTTTAATTAGTGGACAGTGTGAAGTCACAGGCAGACCAGTTCCAAGGTATTTCCTTGTGTGCAGATGGTGAAATGCCAAACACAATCAAAAGAGGTTTTAATTACAAGAATGATGAGAAAAGTCAAGCAGCAATGGAAAAGCAGTTCTGTAAAGAAGACTATGTAGTAATACAGGCAACTCTGAGTGCTAAGACCTCCCGGAGGGTTAGATATAGTATTAATAAATAATAGGGCTTTACAATATACCCAATTGCATTTTCAGTTCAAAGGACTTAACCAACTGCATGTAATACACAAGTCTGTGTATGATTTTCATGTAACGGTGCACATAGTGCAGGTATGTAACTGAACCAATGTTCTGGCCCTTGGACCTGCAAATCTGGGGAAGAGAAAAGTGACATTTTTTCCAAAATTTTCCCCCAAAATACTCTTGTGCTTTCCTCTGTATGCCTCGTTATGCTCATGAAATCAATATAATTATGCTCCTCCAACCTTTTTTTAGAATGATGTCTACATCAAACTTAAGATCTGTCAAAGAGCAAATGAGCAGAGCCCACAGGCTGGCATACTGCTTGAGTTTGCCTTACTGTTTCCTTGCATTTGCCATACTTACATATATAGAAACATTTCTGTCTGAGTTCCTTTTTTTCTCATCTCTTTGTTTTTCTTAGTTCTTATAGCTCCTAAAACACTGAAGTTCTGAGGTACTCTTGCATATAAATGCATAAATAATGTAAGTTTGTACTCTGGAGCTTAGTTTATCCCCTAGACGCATGCATAGGGTTCACTACCAAGGTCAAAGTAAGTAAGTAAGTGGCACAAATCAGCATTCTATCACTTTTAACCTGGTACTCTGCAGGTACACTGAATATTTTTGAGTTCTGGAAAGAGGAAGATGCCTTCACAGCTGGCTGTGTAGTATTCTAAACCTGCAGGGTTAATACTGTGCTACAACAGTCTGTTGCCACAACAGTCTCTTCATTCATTCACTGCGAGTATTCTATAAAAAGTGTTTATTGCAACACCTAGATCAACACATCCAAAGAAATCTCCTAGTAAAGAGTAATGAAGGAAAGAATATAAAAGAGTTCAAGAGTTGGCTAGACTAACTTTGCATGTGACTAAGAATGAATGATAGAAGGACATTAACAAACATCAACAGAATTAACGCAAACCCTGTGGGGAGGGTCTCAAAGAGAAAAAGCCTGTTCTTACAAGTCCCTTTGATGATAAAATTAATATCACAGGAGAAAGACATTGATATTTGATAACACTTGTATTGGTTGATTTCAGGTTGTGAAAACCATTTTAATATATCAGAGGAATAAGAACAAGAGAAGGCAAATGATATAAGGTCAAGGTCTCAATACTGGTCTGAAACAAAAATAAATAGACATAGCTTGACATGAAACAGAGCAGTTAGAGCCCGAAAAGTTTTCTGATATGGGCAAAACTTAGCTAGTTTTACAACATATCTTAATAATTTTATGAAAGGTTTGTACAGCATGGTTACTGCAATGTCAAGATGTTGAACTTAATGGCTCAGATGTCACTGCCAGTTCTATGGCCTTCATTTCTAGATAGTATGTCAGAGAGATTATGGAAAATACCAGTCTCATTACTGGTAATTTTAAGGACTTGTGCTCTTTCTGAGTTATAGAATGATGGAGTTAATCTGGTGATTTACATGCAAGAGGTCATCCAGAGCTGAAGGATAATTTTAATTGAGGTTTTAATTAAGATATCTGCTTTATAATGCTTTTCTTGTTCTTATTGAATGTGTTCTTTTATACTTATTGATTTATATATTAATAAAGAAAAGTCTAATGTCAGATTTGTTTAGTGATTCTTTCAGGATTTGTTTGGTGCTTAACCCAAAATTAATGTTTGGGAAAAAGAACTGCAGAAGCAGAGGGATTGAGGTGTCATGAGATCTCTGGCTTAAGGCCTGTAAATCAGACGAGCATAATGGTGACGTTACGAATTTTTAATTATTTTAAACAGGGACTACTTCCGATAGCAAAAGTCGCTCCAGCTCCTAAAGTTATTTTGCCTTGTACTATTTCTCATCATGTGCTGGAAATCTAAAATCTTGGGGAAAGGCACAATACTGGAGTATATTTGCCCTAATCCATTATCCTGGAAAAGGGCCTGGGGGTTCTCAAATTAGATAAATAAGTATAGATGTAAGAAGAAATAGAAGTACACAGGATACAAGCCTCTTCTCTTGAATTGCAATGACCACTTCTTTGGCTCTTGTTTCATTTAAATTTGAAAAACCTTAAGGTTTAAGAGAATTTATAATAAAGGGCATTTAGAAATTCATTATTTCTGAGAAAAATTGACACTACATCCTGGAAAATTTTGCTTTGGATCTGTATTATGATATAGGAAATATTTTTCTTATAAAAAGACAGGGTCTGCCTTCAAATATAGGATAGAATAGAATAGAATAGATAGAGAGATAGATGAAGATATAGAATACAATAGTTACAGAATAAATATTGCTAGATTTATTATCAAATTAACCTCCAGACACCTAGCTCTCTTTTGACATACACCACAATGAAAATGAAGATCACAGAACCTCTTAATGACTTGTCAAGTATCTGCTGTCCCCAAAATTAGGAAAATATTGAGGATAACCATGTGGAGGTGGTTACCTACATGAAGGAAAGCAGTCTTTCCCATTGTTTTTTCCATGGGCTAGGGATAAACAGACAAGTGAACTGTGAAACCATTGGCACAGGTTAGATAGTTCTGTCCTACAGTAAGAATATTTGTCCCATTATGCAATATTAATAAAGGTCTTCTGGTAAAATTACTAAACAAATAGAATCCCCTTTATTTCTGATAATAATAATACACAATCTTTAAAGAACACAGCATGACTCTCATACCCAAGTGTGTGTTTGTAGGCTTGGCTGTTAGAGTGAAAAACAAAACCGTCATTTTTTTACTTGTAGATGTATAAGACTAAGGAATAGGGCTGACTGGAATTTTTCTGTTGAAACTCTTCCTGATGGAAAAGTTGGTGCATGATTAGATGCACTTCTTCCTGAAAATAATGTTATTTGCAGAGAAAGTTTCTCGTATTCCTTTAGAAAATTAGTTGCAGACAGAACAATTCAAAAAAAAAAAAAATAATTCTCCTGTGAATGCTGTCCCAATGAATAACAGTCACTTCACCTAATTATGTCCCTCCTGTGCAGTCAGTTAGTCCAAAGTCCTCTTGCTTTTCGTTACAATCAATAATGAGAAATAGAGGAACCACCTGACCAGTTACAGATGTCTACAATAAAACGAATCTCACTCTAAAAGCACTTGTTTCTGTCCCATTGGCTATAAACAGTCTAGATGACTAGTTCAAATGTGGCCATCTATACTACCACAGATCTCTACAATTAGGTTAAATTAATCCAGCCCTATCTGTCATAGGAACTTTAGTTCCTGTGACTTTTGATCTCTTTCTATTATACAGCCAGGGAGATCTCCAGGACTTCATCTCCCCTAATGCATGACAGATGCTCAGCTCATATTTGATGCATTATCTCCTCCTACCAAAACTGAGAACTGTGATGCGTTATGTTAGGGAATTCATCCCAAAAATTAAATTGTGGATGTGAAGTTCTTGAACCATGGCTCCTGCAAGACACTGAAAATACATGATTTGGAACTAAATAGGCTGGTTTGGAGTCAAAACATTGAGGGGATTGAGCAGAAATGGTTTGATTTGTCATTGAAATTCCATGCTTGTGGAAGGTGGGTTTTTTTGGTAGTTTTTTTCTGTTTTCTTTCATGTTTTTTTGTTTTGGTTTTTTTTTGTTTGTTTATTTGTTTGTTTGTTTTTTCATCCCACCCCCTCAGCCAGGCAGTGGTGTTTTGAGCCTTTCCCGCCCTCTCTTCTGATTTATCCTTATGTCTGGGAAAATGCCTGTTTCCCTTTCCCTCCAGTGTTTTAGGCACAGAGAGGAGCAGCAACTAGCAGTGATGCAGCATACAAATCTAGGAGTCAATGGCTGTATGGTTTTCCCAGTTTTGACTATCCCCTGGACGATAAGATTCCTTTGGCTTAAGTATAACTTGGGATTTTTGCCCCTTGGACTCTAGTCCATTTTTCTCTTCTGGAAGAAAAATGGAAAAAAACCCTTAAACTTTTCAGACACATAGTTTGTTATAAGACAAATATGAACCTTAAGTGTCCAAGTCCCCTGTTTGCACCATATGCAGGTAGCTAATATGAAATTTCTGCATCTGATTGAAATATTTTCATATTTTTCAACATTATGGTCTGCTACTCCGCATATGTGAGGGCCATGCTATCTTGTTTGGTAGAACTGCTGTTAAGAACTGCTATTTTCTATCATTGCCACCACCATTTCTGAAATTATTATCGTTTAAGCCCTTCACAGCCTGATGGATCCTCAACCTCTCATATGATCAGTCTCAGACCCGGACATCCTCACTTTCATGGGTAAGCAGGGACATGCAGTCTTTGTGACCTCCTCTTCTCTAACACTCCCTTACGATTTTCTTACTCTGCACGTAGTGTATTTGCATATATATACAAACATCTATGTTTGTTGCGGGTTATAAATTCATTGGCTTATTTTCAGCAAAATTTGATAGTAGTTTAAAAGAGACCAAAGATAGTAATTACAAGTTTTATAAAGATGGATATGTGAATAAGGAAGAGAAAGTTTACAAATGCTCCCTATACATACCTACTGAGGGAAAGATTTCAATATCAGCTCATATGTTATTGAGCAGCAGATATCAAAATGAGCAAGAGCCCCGGTAAATGACCAGCTGTGGAAAATACCCTCCAATCAGGTATAACAATTGACCTCCAGGTACAAGTTGTGGAAAACCAGGCTTCATTAGTATGTATTCTTATGGAAAAACATTATTTCTCCTTCTTTTTCTCTTTGCTGGTTTTTATTGATGCAAATGCTGCTATTAGTGATCACTGAACTAAGAGCTTTTCTGTAACCTCTAGACCAGGCTGGCAATATTTGGAAATTTATGGGATTGTTTTCTTTCTTCTGCAAGCTACCTTGTTTTTATATATCTCTCTCTTTTCATTTTCTCAGACAAATACAGTGAGCTCTTCTTGGTGCTTTTTATTGTTAGGAAAAGACCCTTTAAAACCTCTTAGAGAGCAGTTTCATGAAAAGCCATGCAGAGAATGAATTCTGGTGACATAGCTGTGAATTTGGAGTGAGCCACGAATATTTACTCATTGGGGTGCATTTGTGTTTCTTTTTAACATTTCTCAGAAAAAGGCAGGCATAAAATAGAAACCGTAAGGATACTGTTTTGACAATGCCTCCACAAACTGTGACAAAACACTGTCCATTTTCCATGTAGTTACTGAGTGAAAGCCTTAAAACTTCTACCTTGAAGAAGCAGTCCTGGTCTGAGATGCAATGGTAAGGACCTGAAACATGAGAGTCTGGTGTTGGATTCTGTCGGGCAGAGTCAGCATTTATCCTCTATTTGCTGTGGAAATGGGTTGGGACCCTGGCTGCTCCTTCTACTGCTTTGCCAGAAAGAAATTTTCAACACTACACTGCCTATGCTCCTGCTGCAAATTGTGTCCAACAACAGACTTCTTACATGCAAAATAGCTTTTAACAACCTTGTTTTACAATTCACAGGCAAAAAAAAAAAATTAGTCTGAGGGACAGATATGGTGACATCCTTAAGAATAAGAACCCTCCCCTGTCACCACTTCTCTAACTCATTTTTTCTTCCTCTCAGCCGAGCTCTGTTTGCCAAGTAGAAACAAATAGGAACAAGTGTCTGATTTCATGGATATGCTTGTAACTTTGAGCATCGTGAAGCTATACCTAGGGCAGCCCAGAAAGCTAATTGATCTCTGGAGTTCCTTGATGGCAAACAAGGCATCACTTTGGTCCTTCCTGAGACAAGGGTGAACCAGGAATGCGCAGATTTGCTGCTTAGCAACAAAGCACAAATCTTTGTGAACAGGGATATTTTCAAATAATTTTACAGGAACTGGAGATTGGCAGCACCTACCCGTTTACCCAGTCCTCCCTCTGGGGTTGAAGAAATATTCCTGGTCATGCCTTTCCAGCTCTGTTTGAAGTGTCTCAGAACAGTGAGGCCTCCATGTTTCTTCTCTGGAGACAATCCGCAGTTTTACCAAATACTCAGGGGAAAAAAAAAAAAAAACATTTGCATAATATTTGCCTTTATTTTTTTGAAGTCTTTCGACTGAGATTTGCATTTGTATTCCAAAGTTAAAAGAAAGGAAGAAATGTCTGCATGGCAGTGAGTATAAGCCCCGCCACGAGCCACTTCATATATTCCTAATATTCATTTTACCCCAAGCTTGCCTCCCACCTGCTGGTCTGTGTGCAATGGGCACACTGGAAATAACTTTGTGCTTGGCATGGTAGCACTCTGACTGCCCAGTTTCCCCATGGAGGGGAGTCTGAAACCCAACCAGGGAGACTAAACATCATGTTTAAACAGCAGGGACTGGGCTGGCTCTGGCATCTTTATAATAGCAATTATCAATATCAATAACACAACAAAATGGCATTATTTAGTAAGAAGCATCAAACAGCTCATACATGAATTTCACATTTAGTCAACAAAAAAATGAGGCTTCATTTTCTCAGCTTGCTTTTCAGAAGAGCCGTGTAGTTGTTTTTCTCTGGGCTTTAACAAAGGAGTCATCAGCTGAGTCCAGCCTGGGAGTTTCTGCGCTACTCTACAGCACTGTCTTTTCTGTTTCCTTTGACTCTTCCAGTGTAGTGATTTATTACATCAAACAAACTTGGAGCCCATTTTTTCCCTCTTATATCTGTTCCTAGAGCTCAGCAATCACATTTGTTCTAGTTATCTAAGCCTCCTGCCCTTCCTCTGTACTTAGCTCTGTTTCTCACCACATTATCCAATTAGCACCTCACTAACTATGCTGTCCCTGCCTATTTCCTCTGACTCAGCAGTATTTACACCAGCTCAGTTATACTTCCTATTGCTACTTCCCTCATCTACTGAAGGCAATGGGAATACTCTCTCGCTTAAAGGAAAGCAAGTACATAAAAATATTTTGCTGATTCCAGTTCTAAAATGCCCAGCAATACAATAGCACACTGTGGTTATCCGTTGGTGCCAGGCATATCTGTGCTGTTTGAGTATATAAATAATCATGAATGTGAAATGACTTTTTGTTCTTTACATTGCAGGGAAATAGCCCAGTTTACAATAGTACGCCATAATGACCCTTGTCAATATATGAAATTCTCAATGTTTGAAATATTCTGCTGCTGCTTTTCGGACTGTGGCAATAGGATCTATAAGCTTCATACCATGAGTTTGAATCTCAGGATTTCCATATTTCTGTGGTAACATCAGTTTCCATGAGCGTGGTTACTGCTATTTAAGAAGAGGCTCTGGTTAAATGTGTTTTTCCTTTGAAATGAAAATGCCCATTAGATTAAGGAGTCATGGAACGCTACTGAGAAACGAAGTTAGAGAATAAGTATGGTCAACCTTTTATTTACAGTTCAAGGTAGACATAGATCAAGTGGTTTTAGCTCTGTAGCATATTGAATTACTTAAAGCCTGGGGTTGTGATCTCGTCCAACTTTTCAAAGTTAAATTGGGTCAGGAGAACCTCCCCCTCCAAACACACACATATACCTCCAGTGAAAAGTTAGAATTGGTACTAAAGGTTGTTATTCACTAAAATCTGCTTGCTTTTATCTGAATTAGTGTGGCTGGAGACGGTAGTGCTTTCTGACTATTGTGGATAAGAAGGTAAACTTTTACTTACATTTTCCTTCTCACAAGGGTATTTAAGAGAAAGGCTTTAAAATTTGTTGTTTGAATGATTCACATGGAAGAAAATATTTTTGAAAGATCACATACTTTGGCCAGGGTTCAAATTTAATCTCTGTTTAACAATTAGTTGAAGCCTGGGTAATTAAGATGTGCATATTATAGAGCCCACATGACTTAGGAACACATCTCCTTATGAGTCAATGGGATCCCTTCTCCCAAATCAATGAAGCTTTTTGGAAGACTTTTTTGGAAGTTTCCACATACACCAAAACTCCTCATGTCCTTCCTATCTATGCATTTTTCGTTAAACCTATAGACACGTGGGATTTCACGGCCCAATACAGTGATGTTTCAATAGCAATATAGTCCAGTTTCCTTCTCAAAACCACAGTAACAGGTCCACAGAGAGATTTAAGGGGCAGATGGGTGTGCACATTGTTGTTAAAGAGAATGTGTGACCTAGTATCTTCTTCATGTCTGACATTTATGCCTCTAATGGCTGCCTTACTAAGGAAAACATATGTTAATGCACATGTTAACTAGACCAAATAGGGAAAACAAAATCCCTTGAAGTTGGTATTTCAAAGACATGATTTTAAATCAGAAATAAGAGCATGTAGAAGATATTTGTAAATGGACAACTACTTTAGGACTATGACCCACCTTCATTAGTAGTCAATGGGACCTGGTCTTTCACCAGTTCTTATTGGAGAAGACACCATATCATATAGGAAAACTGAAGAATTATACCCTTGTGAACCTGGTTGTGAATGAGATCAGAATCACTCCTCTAAATTACAGCCTCTTTATCCTTGTGACTTCAGCTTGAATTGACTTTCATCTTGACTTTAAAATGGAGACTGCAAAATAGATCATAAGCATAGGGAAAAAAATTACAAAGTAATCAAGCAGTCACGTCACATTCTCTCCACATCTCTTTTTTTTTAATGTTTGACTTTTGGCGTGAATTCCAATTCACAGGTTTTTGTCAGGCACTAATTTTCATAAATACAAATGTTACTGAAAACTCAAATATAATATTAAAATCAGTTATTATTCATAACTTAAGAAAGCACAGTTTCTTATGTATAGACCACATTCAAAGAACTTTGCTCACGAAAAGAACCTGGAAGACTAGCTGTCACATACAAATCTTGTAAAAATATGAGTGGAATTTGATGCTATTCTAATATCTTAGAGGGTAAATTATTAATGTTCAGTGTTAGAGAAAAAATATGTCTTCTAGGTTAAATACACAGCCTCGCTCGAATGACATTCATATACCCTCACTCTGAAAGTGTGAGGAGAAAAAAGTCAATATCTTTAGAATGCGAAATGTGGAACGCTAACAGCAATATAGTATCAAGATATGGGCTTTAAGTTCCTAAATACCACCTACTCTCAGGCAATAATATTTCCATATTGCTGTCAGGCAAGTTAACAAATATCAAAACATCAGTTCAGGAGTTTATTTCAATACATATACTCATATGTTATACACATGCGCATACATACATAAATACACATACACATATGTAAGCTATTTATATACAAATTAAATAAATATAACATATATATATGCACACACATATGTATGTATATATGTATATATAGTTATATATATTCATCACTGATCTTCTGTAATGTTTGTAATGGATCATTAGTACTAAGCATATACATATCTGTACACACAAACACCCTCAAAGGAGATGAGATTTCCAGGTGCTTTTCCATGTAAAATGGCTGCTGTTGCTCTGGTCTCTGTCCTGAGCTTGTTTGCTCTGGGAATCATTGCATCTTTGCAGAAAATGATTGTCTGTGACCTAGGGAAGGTGTCAGGGTTCCTTTGTTATATATTTGTAATATACGTTATATATTTGACAAATAGTGTAAAATTTTTTTGTATAGACATGTGCTGATTTGTTGTTGGAGAAGGAGAAATTCCTAGCTGTGGGGCTTCAATGTTTTCCTTGTTTTTTGTTGAACATGTGTGGTTCCACTGACAGGTACTAACTAAACATTATGTCTGGGATTTTCAAGGGAGTTGAAAGGATGGAAGAATCTAGTTTGAATGAAAGGGAGGAAGAGCAACAATACAGACAAAAAGAGACTGGACATTATGGAATGATTAAAGACCATTCAAAAAATGAAATATTTGAAACCGAAGATTACCTACTTGCCACACTGTTTTCAAAAATATTACTTTTTCTGATTTGTACTGTACTAGCACAGCCCATAGAACAATCAATTAGGGAATAACTGTAAAAGGCAGCAATTCCTAATTTCTTCTTCAAACTTTTTTTTTTAAATTCTTTCCTGAATGCTATTTTTAGAGAACCTTTTCCCTGGGAATACACAGGCACCTTGGTAGCTACAAAGCTGTCCATATGGGCAGTGCTCTATTGACTTCTCTGTGTCTGTGTGTGGCTTCAGGACTCTGTGCACATGAAAGGCACGAAAGTTATGTGCAGACAAAGTGAATTCTTTAGGAATAGAAATGATCACTGCTGTGTTTCACCTACACTTTTTATATTAATACCTAAATTTTGGGAAATGATAGACTCTAGATTTTATGAGTCTTATAATAATTTTATACGAGCCCCATTTCCAGTTACAAACAGCTTCAAGGGTTTATCTTACTCCTTCTTCAGTCTTTGAAAATGATTTGTTGCTATACAATCTTCCAAGTCTATCTTAGCCTTGAATCTTCCCAATGAAACAAAATAAGCTGTTCAACAACAACAGAATGACTGTTCAACAACCATTTTTTGTCTTTTCCTGGGTTCCCACTGTAGACTAACCTACATATAGGTTGGCATTAAACAGTACTAGCACCTTTAATCCACCCTTTTAAAATTATTAATTTATTTTAGGTTCAAGTATATTTCCTAACACTCTCATTTGAAGATTGATTTAGCCTGTTGTTAGTGAGAAATCAGGAGTGGAGATACCTTGTTATTTTGCTTCCTATGTAAATTCCAGACTTTATTTATTAAGGAGATTTGAGAAAAGCCAGTTGATTTAGGATGTTTATCTTCTTAAATATTTTGAAATTTTCCAACATAACAAGTATAAAAGTTAAGATTTTCAATACCAGTGTTGCCTTTGGTTGCCCTATTTGCACCATTTTGAAAGAGTTTGATTTCTAGGGTAGGTGCTGTTTCTGTAAAATCATGTTTCAAAAAATTGTCTAAAATTAAGCACCCAAAAGAAGTAAATTTTAAAAAGAAAACCTGGACCAAATGATTTGGCCTTTTGCTATGTTTGTTTTTTCATTTAAAAACAATGACAACAATTGGGTTTTCTTTTACTCATCTCAGATAATGCGTTTGCAGGGAAAAATGTAATGTTCTTTGAAGGAAGGTTGTAGGGTGTTGCTGTTGTCACTGATTTGCTAAATATACTATAGAGAGCTTTCCATATCACAGAACAATATGCATCATACTTTGTTTTGTTCTAGAGTAGGAGGACATTTGTTCCTTTTCATAAAAAGCGCCTATCTTGCAGGAAAAAAATAAATTTTTTAGAAGGTTTGCTTATTCTGTAAAGAGATATTGATTCAATGAATGTTTAGATTTGTTTGGTACTTTTATTTTTTTTTCAAATCGCTAGTAGTTTATTTACTCTTTAATATTACTTGTAAGTATTGTCAGATTCTTAAAGATTTGGCAAAAATCCCAGAACTCCTAGAATCCTTTCTGAACCCAAGTTAACATGCAATAAAACCCATGCTCAGATTTTTTTTTCCTTTATTCCCTTTTCTTTTTTAAGTTGTAACAATAAAGATGTAACAATAACCACAACAACAACGATCCATGACATAATTAGCCTGGCAGTGAGCCTGGGTGAGTCTAGACTAGAGAGGTAACACTAACTGCCCTGAACATGGTGCCACGCTGACAATATCCGCATAACTTTGTCAAGTCTTGGGTTCAGGCAGGACTTGCAGCACTAACTGGGAATGGATTTTCACTGAGATGCCAACCAGCCCAGAGGGAGGACAGGTCTTCCACTCTTCACGTGACTTCTGGTCAGGTTAGAGGACAGAGAGATCTACGTCTTGTCACTGTGCTCCATATAGAGGTACTCCTATCCATGTAGCACATGCCAAAGGAATTGTAAGCATCTCTTATTCCACCCACAATATTCTCATTCTTTATGATTCTAGCTCCTTGCATCATTCCCAGGTGTACAAAATGCTTCTGCACAGATCTTTCCTAACTTATGGAATTGTCCATTTCACTCTTTCAAACACTTATTCGCGTCTGTAGAGTCTTTAGCAAATGCCAGTCTTTAGATAAGACCAACCCTATATAATGGCAGCATTTCAGATACCCGTAAAAACTCACACCCTATAAGCAGTGACTTTGCTCCCAGGACTAGTCCTGCTGGGCTGCCTGTTTTTGTGTATTGCCTGTTTGATTAAATGTTTGTGAGTTTGGAGCTTTCTCAGGTGCTTCTTTTTCTGAATTAATAAACAAAACCAACTAAACAAAAAACAACTGCCCAGAATGTCCAGGTCTGATGCAGGATAAGAGCTGAAGTGTTTGCTTGCAGCTAAGTCTGGTAGAGAATCAAATTAAACTAGTCATATTTAGTGTCTCTGAAAACATTCCACAGAACTATTCCTGTCGGATTTCCAAAACTGTTTTTCAGGGAGCAACTTCTTCTCCCTGATGGAAAATTCTCATTAATGCCAGTGTAGACCTGAACTAAGATAATACTGAGTAATTTAACTGAGATATAGTATTAATAGAATTAAAAAATAATACATTTATAAAAAAGAGATGTAGGGGGTTTTGATGTATTTTTAAGAAATTTTTTTCAATATTACTGCATTTTACAAGCTCTGCTACAGTGTGTCTGTCTTGTATTTTTTATTCATTAAGGCTGCAAACACAATGGACTCAAGGCTGTTTGCTCTGTCCAGTAGTCTGTAAATAACAATAACCAAAAAGAAACTCTTCCCTTAGCTCAGAAATTATTCCCTGCAGACATGCTGCTGCTCTGGAGGAGTCTCTGAAGATTTTTCACATCCTACTGCTTATCTTTATGGCCTGCAGCTGCACCACCTTGAGTCGTGATCTTACCACACCTCACAAATAAAGCAGGATACCGTCAGTCCTGGGACGAATGATCTCCAGAACCACTCCAGGGCTGCTAGACCCTGGTACTGACTACTCATTACATGTTCTTTTTCCTCATCAATCCATTCTGAAGTCAATGCCCCACTGTGGGATCTAGAAGATGATCTTTCAATATAGAGAGAGTAGAGCTTGATCAGCCACAGCAATTTTAATCCTACAGCTTTGTTAAAAAAGGTGTTCAAGCTAACGTGACAGCTCACTTTTCCAGGAGAAGGTTGGAGCACATTCCAGCAGAATTAGCTGTCAAGTTTGCATGGCCAAATTCATGTGAAAACATTGCATTTAGAAAGAAGACATGAAGACAGAAGATGGGTGGTTGCCACTTTGGTTCGTACCAAAGATTGTTGTTAGTGTCAGCCTGGGTTGCTTCATGTTTTGGTGATTTGTGTCTTCAGAAGCAGCCTGGATTTATTTGTAAGAAACTGGAATAGGATGTAGGAGATCTGGGTTCAAAATCACTGTGTGACCTTGGGCATACCTCTTCCCTCTCTGAAGCTCATTTTCTCCTATGAAAAGTAAAGATACTAATATTTCTTGCATATTTCATATCCAACCTGACCATAAGTTCTGATTTTTTAGAGTGAGTCAGTATACCACCTTGCTCTGTGGGGCTGTCTTCACAGCTGGCATATGTTGGTACTCCTATAACCCCTGGGATAATAATAGGGTTTTAAGGACATTAAGGACTCCTGTTAAAAATGTGCTTTATCATGGCTAAAGAAATCCTCTTTCAGATTATTAATTAAAATGAAATCCAATTGCCTTCACCTATGGACGATGACATTTGCAGTGGGAACATTAAGGGCAGATAAATGTAAAACAGCTGTCTTGAAAGTTTGCTGTTTGAAGGCTTGAAGCTGCATTTATCCCTTCCTCTCCCCTCCCCTCATGCACTATTTCAGACCCATTGCTTATTGACTGATAGACTTATTGATGGATTATACAGCAGTGATCCAGCCCAGGGAGGTCAGCAGGGTGCAATTACTAGCAGAACAGGCTTGGGTGTGCTTCTGAACTACTCCTCCCTGCACAGCTCTTTCGGTATGCATATCACATCTCCCTGCTTGTAGCAGGCTGATGAGTGTGTGCAGTTAGTGCAGGCACACACATACTTCTGCGCTTTCCCTGAAAGTGGAGCATTAGCAACTGCAGTCAAAAAGCACCCTGGCTTCTTCAGCTCTGATCCTAGCAGCAACTGTCTAATTCCGTCTGGAGGAACTAGGAGACAGCACTGGAGGCAAGTTTAAAAAGGACCTAGTGACACCCTGCTGTCACATCTGGTTTCACGAATCTACTTATTAGTAGTCCATTTACAATTACTTTTCTAGTCCCATCAGTAGTGTACATTCTTGAGAACTGGCTGGCTGGGAAGGAAGGAGCACACTGCTGAAGGTACGTTGCAGTCGTCTTTATTTTACATCTTATGCTGAATGTTTCTATCTGTGCATCTCACTTGCAGACATTCCTGGTCTACGCAGTTTTACACTGAGAGCTGCTGGAGCAGGGGTTTAACAAATCATAGCAATAGAAATAAATGGACAGCTACCTTTATTTCGCCCCCCTCCCTCAGTTAACTATGCAGGTTGTTTGTTAAGGGGTAAAATTATAGGGTTAGATTAAACTTTCAGGGAAGATGACAACTCTGACTGCATTTCATATCACAAGCAAATAGACTGCTGTTATTTCTATCAGGGCAAAATTTCCAGTCATCAGATGTTTAACTGTGGACATGGAACATTGCTTTCAAATTGACGTATTTATTAAATAAGGTCTGTGCATGCACTGCCAGCTGAAATTTGCATACATGTTTTGAAATTTGAAAAAAACCTCTTTCATTAACTTTCAAAATGCTCTGGACTGCAGCACTCTTCTTTAGAAAAGAGGAGTGAGCCAGGCTTTTCATTTCACTTAAGTTCTTTTACTGGCATGTATTCATCTGGTAAAAAGTCTTTGCCAAATCCAAGAAGTTTGCTGTTACTGCATTTCCATAAATGTAACAGCTGTGAAGAGAATGAATATTCATAGTGTTTGGATTTTTGCTCCAAAGATTTTTATGATAATTCTGACTTTTCAAGGGGATAGGATCTTAGATCAAAGAATTCTGCAGGTTTAGGTACTGTGGTAAGAAATGTATAAATGTTTCCTCAAATAAACATAATACAGATAAGCATGTACTGCAGTAAATAGCTGTCTGTACCTCTTATTTACTCATAGCAAGCTTAATCTGTGGCTTATACTTGTGGATTCTTTTGCTAACAGGTCATCAGCAATGAAAATGAGGTACAGTTCAGATACCGCTCTCTCATGGGACGTTATTTCCCTAATGCTATATAGTTTCTTCTGAGCATATCCAAGACATTGCTAATGTTTTGATGATTAAATTTTAACTTGATAGATCCTGTATTTGCGCTGACTGAAAACTTATTTTGGGATGTTGCTAAGGAGAGAGAAGCCCGCTGCAAGCTCAGTGTACTGTAAGGATGGAAAGTGATTTGACTAATCTCCCCCTAGGAAAATTCCCCTGTTTGTAATTTATCAAAATTGTACAAGCAGCAGAGATGGTCCTCCCCTGCAGGTAGAAGTAGAATGGTCTTGAAAATACAGAGGCAGCATGTGTGCATGTGCATGTGTGTCTAGAGATAATTCGTCTAAAAAACTTAAATAATCCTAGCTGCCTGTAGATCTCAATGACTTCTGTATTACTGAGAAATATCCTATTAATGGGTCATACTGCAGATCTCTATAAATACATGGCAGAATAAAGCATCCAGACAGGAAATGTGTCATATAAAAACACCTCTGAAACCCTCTTGAAGCTGGTTGTGATTATTTCTTTAAAAATCCTCCCAGTATCTGGGAAGTGCCAGAAGCTGTGGAGCACCTGCCTCTCAAAAGTGTGACAAGTGGAGCTATCTGTGTGTGCTCAAAGTGAATTTAAGCTTCCTAATGTCCAGGGGCACTTCTTTGGCAACCTATCCTTGCTCGGGCTGGACTGTACTGCAAGGCTGGACCAGTGGCAAGGTCAGCCTGGCCAGTGAGCTGTACCTCCTGGCTGCTCCAGCCCTCAGCTTGCCGTGGGCTGTCACTTACTGTCTCCGACTTGGGGGACAGGAAAAAACTGTTTGTCCCTTTCATCTGTCTTCATTTTTAATGACAACTGAATCAGCCTGGTGCTTAGGTGCAAACTTTCTGTTGTTTTCCCCGCCCTGTAGTCATAGTGTGCTGTGGCTTGTGATATGCAGGGACTGCAGGCATAAAATACATTTAAATAAGTATGAGAAAAAATAATCTGATGGGTCAGATTCTATTTCCAGAGAGAAGAAATCAGACTACCCTCCTGAAATTTGTAGGAAGTTGTTTACATGAACAGAAGTTGTTTACAGGGATGCAAACTGGTGTAAAATTTCACTTTCCCTTGGTGCTGTTTGAATTTCTGTGACCTGAGGACCTGGCTCTGTTCCTTTAAAGCTTGGTTTTGTTCCAGGACAAGTAGCCAAAATGGAGAATTTGTCTTTTTATTCACTAGGAATGAAAAACTGCCTGTGTATGGTGATGATTGCAGGTATCTGAGAGCAAACACCTTTTATCTTTCCCCTCAACAAAGTTTAGGGAAAAAAAACCCAACAAAACAACCAGAAAAACACCCTCTCGTACCTCTCTGTTTAATCCCCTTTAAGACATATAAAGATTCCTCTTTTGCTTTAATGTGTCAGGCTCCTTCCTGACCTCCACCACTGTGTCGGAGGAGGCGAGAGATAATTCATTTCGCCCTCTTGGCCACCTCACCCTTGCGCCTCTTCAAAGCAGATTTGTCGATCATATAAAATGCAATCGCTGATGCGTTTCTCTTCTGCCTTGCTAGTCAAAGCCGACATCCGGAGCCTCAGACACGTTTTAAGTTCCAGTCTCTCAGCCCCAGCATTACACTTACCAAGCCAACTGGCCCTCTAGTGTTTTGAGGTATTTTATGCAAAGAGATCTCTTTAGCTCTTGCTTGCCTTCACTGGAGATAAAGAGGGGGATTTGAAACAACTCACAAAAGCTTAGTAGGGTTATTAGAATCTGGAGAGATTGGCAAAGACGACACAGCATCCACCCTTCTACCTGGCAAAAGTGAGAGCCTGGTTTTGTGTACTTTTGGAGTGCCAACACTTCTACAATTACCACTGCTCCGTAGCTGTGGTCTATCAGAGGCTACTGACATTCAGAAAGCTGCAGAGTTGTTGCAGAAGACAGTCCTCTGTTTACACACTATAACAGGGATTTCTGAAAGCATCTTCTGTCACCCACACGCTTATATCGCTGGAGTAGTGCACAGGTTTTTCAGCTCTCTCATGAATGATAGCTGAAAATGAAGATGAAGGGAAGAAAATGCCATGAAGCTTCAATATTGTAGCAAACTAGGATCCAGATGGCAAGCCTTTTTACAGCAATACGCTGGATTAACTTTAAGACTCCCCTGGCTACTACTCTCCTGTTTAATTTGTCTTTCCTTAATGCTATTTCCATGTGATGGTTTTTTTGCAAGGTAATGCCATAAAAATGTATGGTTTCAGGCACAGTCTGCTATCAGGAGAACTCCATCTCTGTTAACCCCTTCAGAGCTAATTAACTGATTGCGTTATACAGTAGCATCAATTTGAACTCTAAGTGGAGCAGGGAATATTCCACATGCATTCACAGTGCCATGCAAAGCATGAAACCAAGATGATTTACATACAAAGGAAAAGAATTAACCTGTTGTAGGGAGAACAGCTTTTCACTGTTCTGGGCTATATCTCTAGTCAGAAATAATTTTTGGTAATGCAGCTGCAATAATGGCTGAAATTCTCCGCAGGGAAGTTTCAAATCCTGGGTTGGTGTTGTCCACATGCCAACATTTTTTGAAGCTCAATGTCAGGTAGTTGTGTTTCTTCCTATAACTTGCAGATCCAGTGGTATCTTCTCATAAACTGCCATTAGTGCTTGAGTATGTTCTTCCATCCTCGTACAGCCACAGCAAGGGTCATCACTGTCCTCATCTTCTTCAAAAAACTGGTCAGTGAGACACCCTGTGCTGACAGTGAGCACCCAAGAGCTGGTCAGTGGGACCTCCTGGGTGCCCTCCTGAAAACTAGGGGCATAAATAAGAGTGGTATCCTGTGAGCTGAATAATTTATCAGGAATTTTCACCCCCTGTCTACCCTAGATAGCAAAAGTGCTGCCATCCATCGGCAATGACTGCCAACCTGTACTCAACCTTGCTATGCCCCTGTGAGATGGAGACATAGAGACTTGTGTTCATGGAGAAATACATCTGCTGTGTATTCTAAGGAATCACTCTAGCAACTACTAGCCATATCACATCCAGAGACTAGCCACAGTCCTATCCTTTAGCAAGTAAAGGTCTGCTTCTTTCTCAACAGAAGTCTTGTCAGAAAGTCAACTGCAGAAAACATGATCCCTATGACTCTCTCCTTTTACTCTCAAATTCTGTCACTATGTGATGCAGATTGAAGGCAAATTATTAAAAAGAAATATTTTTTAAGTAAAGTGTCTCCACAATATCTCTTCGTCATTTCAGCCTAGATTATATCACTTTGCAAGTGGGTTTATAACCTGTAAACATATTGGCAAGAACAGCAAGTCCCACTCCTTTATCTCACGTGATGGGTATATCGAAAACCTGCTGCAACGGGAATTAAAAAAACACAACCAAGTTCCAGACTGTAATACAGTTCATTTGCCATCTAGCACTGCCTAAGCTGATGACTAAACTCGTTATATGTCTCCCTGCTTAGCTTGAAAGTTCCTTTGGACTACTTTTATGATAGCACAACTTAAGACCAGAAGCCAAATGTAGGATTCAAGTCCAGATTAATCCTAAAAGTAAACATTTGCTTAGTCAGCTAAATAGTTTTCTAGGTTCTGCTGACTGTAATGACCAGATTGTTATTGGCTAAAATGGGAGTTTAGTCTTTTAGTGCACGGTAGACATGGGATTGATATAATGCAGCACCTATGGGAGACATGGATCCTTCTGCAAAGAAAATTTGAGGGCACAGAAAGCATCGTGCAGCATCTTAGGTGACACTGAATTCTACATTAAGCAACAGAAATGAGCCCTAATGGTTGATTACATAAAAATGGAGAGAGTAGCTGCTGCCACCAGCTGTTTCTTCCAAAGATCCAACCTTTCTCTATTAGGCATGAACGCCGGCTTGGACTGAATACATCTTCTCCTGGACCATGTCAGAAAGGTTATCCTCTCCAGTGACTTAAAAGTAATCATAGTGTTTACTTTAGATGGGATCAATGCTTAACATTCAGGTACATCTATATCTAAAGTAAGTATCCATGTCAGGACTATCACAGGAATGCTACAAAAGCCACGTGGGTTTTGAACCCAAATAAATATGAATGAATGCCTGAAGTGAGAACGAGAGTAAAGAGCCCCTGCTTGGATACACTCCAAGGGCTTGTACAGGTGAAAAAGGATCTAGAACATCACAACCAGTTTTAATAAAGGTCATTTTTAAATTATATCCTGGCAGAAATGAAGAAACACAGAACTATGTCCCAGAGATCCCCTGAGGAACAGTAGCTCTTAACTGACCAAAAGATCTTTTTTTCTATCTTATGGGAACTACTCCCATTTATCAATTCTCACTCCCAGGAAGGATGGGTGGATATCACCAGTTATTAAATATGTGTCATTAAAAAAAATAATTTAAAAAACTGTTTGTAAAACAATAAGCAACCCCATATGTCTCAATAATGTGAAATTCCATCCCCTGTCAGCTGATAATTTGACACTGGGATGCTGAGTACTTTCTTTGTCTGCTGTGCTCTGGACTATCAACTCATGCAAACCAATAATTAACTGTAGTGGATGTTGATGGGGGTGAGGAGGAATAATTTATTGCAGTGAAATGCTGTTTTTTGCTGTAAAGTTACTAAGCAGAACTATGACAGTGTGAATAATGCATGAGGTGATTTCCTTTCAGGAAGGCTACTAGCGAATACTTCCACTAGTTGGACATTTGGACTTGGCAAGAGAGTGGTTGGTATTTACATTGTTTTGGTGATACAAAAAGCAGTTAGGGAACAATTATGTGAATCTCTCATATTCTAAGACTCTGGAGAAATGACAGTATCCAATTAAATAAAAGGAATTAAATAAATAATGAGAAAATGTAAAATTAATCTAGCTTCGGCTGCATGGGTAACTTGTCGCATAAATTTAAAAGATCTAATATAAAATGTCATTCAATTTTATTTTGCAGGATGAATGTTGCTATGGTTTCTCTAAATCCAGGTGATAAAAAATAATTTCTAAATGCTGTTGATTAAATATTTTAACTTCCTATTTATAAATAAGGCTATAGTGCCGACTATTTTCTTCTTTAATAAAACCCAAATCCTAGTGTCTGTAAAAGGTAATGGAAGACGTAGTTGGGCATATCAAAGATGAATAAAGAAAGCTCTATAATGATGTCTTCACTGTGCTAGATTTTTCTAAACAAAATCTCTTATCTCAGAAAACCATCAAGTTCTCACAAGTTGAGGAACATAAATCACAGCAGAATAGGCAGCCTCCTGTTTCATTCACTGAGCTCCATATGCTTATCTACCTCATGCTCCCGCATCCCAGGCTCCTAAAACGCTTCAGTCAACATTCCTTCTGAATTGCGATACGTCACATTAATCAGCCTCTACAGTGTCCCAAAAATGTATGTAAATTAGACTTTTGATGAACCAGAATATTTTGACAGGATTTTTGCATAAATCACACATGCAAGCGCACACACACACACACACACGCAGACAACCTGTTTAGAGAGGATATTTTTGGACCTCATTTGTTCTTGAAGTAGATTGTGACCAGCATGCTGATGCTGCATGTGAGCAGGAACACGTATGTGGCAGTATGCCAGGTCCCATAGTAAGAAGCAACTAGAGTTTAAGTCCATTCTTGGCAAGAAAAACTCTACTAAAGAGAAAGACAAGTAACAACTTCTTCTTTCTTTGTCCTCCTTTCCCCTCATTCCCTTTGCTAGGGACCCTGTTGCTTCTCTGGGTTATTTGGTGTTAGTAAGAAACAACTAGAGTTGCTTCTTGGCAAGTCCATTCTTGGCAAGAAAAACTCTACTAAAGAGAAAGACAAGTAACAACTTCTTCTTTCTTTGTCCTCCTTTCCCCTCATTCCCTTTGCTAGGGACCCTGTTGCTTCTCTGGGTTATTTGGTGTCAGTAGTAATGTAAGCATTTTAAGGGTTATCATGGGAGAACACTGACATGTTATGGTAGATTAATGTTTTTACCTAATCTGTTCTTCCAGCAGAAACAAAACTAAAAAATTGAAATAATTTCTTTGGATTTAAATAAATTTAAGTCAAATTTAATTCAATATGCTAACTCTCACGTTGTTTATCAACCAAGCAGTTCCACTGAATAGATAGAAAGCTGTCGTTGAGGCTGGTTAGGATAAGTCTTGTAACTACTAGCACTGCCTGGCTACAAATCTTTCCATTTTTGTTTTCTTCTGACCTGTTTCACTATATTTTTGTGTTCCACCTTGTCCTTCAGATCTGTATTCAGACTACTCACAAGTCCGAATACATCTATCTCATCTGTCCCTCTTGCTGAAGCATGTGAGGCTGAGAGAGCAAAACAAGAATGAGATAGGCAGTGCTTTCTGTCTCCTTCAGGCACGAAAACTTAGCTTGGCTCTTAGTCTGTAGCTGTATAAGGACCATCAGTTGCTATGTATTTGTAAAACTGGGGCCCTGGCTGACATGCTCTAAGGTGCACCTATAAATTCACTCCACCTTCTACATCTTAGGCCACATCATAGGAGGAAAAACTGTTTCTGTGACTGTTTTTGCATACTTTAAGTCCTTTCTGACATATCTCACTATTAAGTTGCACAACCCCAAAAACACGTCAGATCTGATCAAGAAAGTATTGGATGGACCACGTTTACTTACCTTTTCCAGTGATGTACAACGTAAAGACCTGATTGCTCTAGCTTCTTCACAGCTCATCACCTTTCCTTTTTTAAAAAGTTATGAGGCTTTCATGATCCTGATTGTGGACTAGCTATATGACATCATTTGCACAAATGGGGCTTAGAAAACTCCTCTGATGTTGTATAGTATGTGTTTTATGCACACTATATCTATAATGTGAATCCACTGTTTATAATACATGCTATGCACCACCAAAAAAAACCTACAAATACATTGTCTATATATAGATATTGCAAAAAAAGTGTATGTATAATACTTTTATATTATTGCATGTGTGCATGAGGAAATATGCGCACACCCACACGTAAACATGTATGCAATCATATACACAATTCATAATTCACAAGACACACATAACCTACAGTGACAAGTCAGAAAAAGGGAGTGATTTGTCATCTAGGGCAAATCCCACAAAGCGTTTTGAGTATTAGGTTAAAACACCCCATGACTACAGAGGTAGACAGGTTGGCTGCTGCCTTTTAAATAGGTATCAGAGCTTTTAAGTATGTGTAATTTTGTGGCTAAATATAAACAGAAGAATCCTTCAATGATCATGAATACAGCTGTAGAGCCAAATTCTCCTAATGATGCAATAGCAATATATATAGATACACATATATATTTTAACTCAGAGTTTGAAGTTCTTAATTCTCAACACCCAAGTCTTAGTTTCCTGCCAATTTTTTAATTTTTCCTGTTGTCAATTGCTTCCTAAAATAAGTTTGAATGAGGTAGAATTAAGTTTTAACTTTTAAAAATTAGAAACAGGTGCTGTGTCTGTATCTCCTGCCATATCACTTTCTTTGTGTTTTGTATCATTGCTTTCTAGAACAAGCTGTTGGATCCTGTCACTTGTTGTTAATTTTGCACTGTCTCCTGGTGGAAGCTGGGGGAGGGGGGAAAGTTGCTGAATATTAGGACTGTGAGAGAGATGAAGACATTCAAAAATAGGGAGCTCTGCAAACTGAGTGGAAATAGAATAGTATTACTGGTGAAAGCCTTAATAGCAGCCCTGCCATCACTGGCTTAAACGTCTGTTGGGTTTGGGTGCTTTTAATGGCAATAATTAGGTAATCAATATTGTTTCAGAAAGGAAAAATATCCTGCTTAACAACAGAATAACATTGATTAGCTAAGTTAGTACCATTTTAAGGAACATTAAGTAATCAAGACTGTTTCCATGATGACATCCCAAAGAGAGAGAAAATCAGGCAGATCTAGTATTGGATGAAGCTGGGACTGCATTTACACTATTACTGAGGAAATAACGGCTGCTGCGTTTACCTGTGCAGTCATGTAGTACACATGTCTGAGGGAGGCACTGGGCCCCTATCTGTTCATTTCAATGAACCTGGATCTTATCCCAGATATGAACTAGATGTTTTCTGAAGATACGGATTCCACCTCACTATATTCATTACCCTCACTTTATATACTTGTCAATTTAAATTGATACGTTTACTTTTGCATATCTCAAATAATTAATGAATATGTAGAACTTCTACTTCGATATTTACTGAGAAGTCTCAGGGCATTTTGCAGAAGATGCCACTCTTAATAGCTCTACTTTATATTAGAGCAAAGTGAATGGTGGGGTGGGAGATTTTGCAAAGAAACCCTGCCTGCTTGTGGCATGAGGAGCAGGGTCCGCAAGTGCTGAGTGTTAATTTGCTGCTGTAGCTACTCGGGTACCTTGACGTTTTTTAATTAAGTACCCAAATTGATCCAGAAGTACCTAAAGTTTCATGTATTTCAACAACTACAGTAACAACTGCAGCTTTTCAAACACTGGAAAGCAAGTGTATGTAGATGATCAGATTTAATCATTCTGACCAGGGTTCTCAGCAAGAGCAACACTTCTTGGAGGTATGATGCTGAATCCTTTTCTGTGTGTTATTGCAGGAAATGACCTGCATCACTACTTTTGCTAAACCTTGGGGTGGCACGAGGAGCAAAGCTTTATTTGACCTGTACGTGATTTTGCACAAGTGAAAGGCTGAGCTTTTAGTAAAGAGTATAAAATCTGTGAGGACTAATCCTAGGTGCTAAAAAATTACGATAATATTCAGAAATAGCTAAAAAGTGTGAGTCAAAAACTGAAGACTGTTGAGAATACTCCAAGCTGCTTGAAACCAAGTGGGGATGACTTTAAGGTAATTTCTAGGCATAAGAACAGTCAACATCCTTTCTCCCTAGAGTTAACTGATCAGACTCCATGTTTCATGATATATGAACATGTACTTAAAGTATTCACTCCCGGAGGCAAGTCTTTACCTATGAATCACAAGTTTCTTTGGGGAAAAATGCTTGCTGCCTTCAGAGCACTGAGGCAAAACTTGAAAATATGATCCTTCTATATGACGAAAACTCAAAATTGAAAACCAATATATCAGTTTCAAAATCTTCTTCCTCAAAAATGACCACAAAGCAAATAATAGTTCAGAATTGGTCTTGTGATAATCAGGGCAAAATAGTGTATACACTTTTAATTGCTCAGGTTTAACCTTACTGTAATTAGAGGATGATTGCTGGACAGGTGAGAATGCCTATTAGTTTTGTGGGTATCAGGAAAGTTGCTGCCCCAAAGCTGAGTTTGAAAATCGTTTTATATAGAGAGGAACAGACTGTACTTTCATAGCAGCCAAATTTAGTCAAGAGGTGCTACGCAACCGTTACCCATTAGGGCACTGGATTTGTTTTTAGCTGTATGAGGCTGTGAAGTGAAATACAACATTATTCCGTTATAACCTGGGAGAGGAACAAAAGGGAAAAGCTCTGTCTGCATGTGTAGAGAGATGGAGAAGAAACAATCTCTGTCTCAGTTTTCAAACTCTGATGCAGATTATTTTCGTGATGGTTTTGTTTTCTATCATATGCCGTACATGCTGTAATAATTAAGTGAGAAGCCATCCTTCTACCTGATAACTTCTCAGCCAAGTGGTGTTTTGTGGGGGCTGATGGTACGTATAGTTTCAAATTCACAAAAGTTGTAAGAGATGCAGTAGATGATTACAGGATATTGCTGGTTCAGGTGGATGAATCTGACTGGTAGGATAACATTTAAGATGTTTTGACATGTACTCATTCTTATACTTTTTCTTGATAATATTTTATGCAAAGACATTTTCCTGGATTCAGCACCCTAAATGATTTGACTTGATGTTGCTGATCAGAGTCCTTCTTCTGGCAGGTGCTATATTCATTTTATTTCTTTTGTACACCAGGAAACTGGAATTAACTGGAAATAGCTTTCTAATTTGCAGTTCTGCACTGCTGGATCCCTTTGCCAAAAGATTGAAAACAAAATAATGCCCAGAATAGACTTTGCCTTTTACACAAGTGGAATACCCTACAAATTTAGTTTATCCTGAGCCAGCATCAGAAAACAGGTCTTATTACCCAAGCAGAAATGATCAGCATTCACTTTCTGACATAGTCTGCCTGGTAGACTTGATAGTGTTAAATATTCTGGTAAGTTACATGAAGTTATATGAATCCAAATAGAAGATTTGTATTTTTTAAAAAATATATATAATTTTTTGCATCACCAAGTATGCCAAATTGCCTCATTCTATATATTACAGCATCACGTAAAGTCCTCAGAGTCAGTGAATTGTAGGAATTGCAGTTTTCCTCAGAAGTACTTTATTTTGATCATACTGATAAGTTCTGCAACAATCATAAGGGCAACAGATAGGAAAAGATGTCTTTGTTCAGGACAGGTAAATGTGGCTGGATAAGTTGTGTATTCATGACAAGACAAACTGTTTACACACAGAAGACCATAAAAAGGATAAAACTGCAATCTAGGTTAAAAATTCCTCTTGTAAAGAATGGGAAGAGTCGGTTCCAGAAGTCTCTGTAGACCCTGAAGTCTACAAATTGCTATCACGCAGTACATTAATTAAGACCCCTGGAAGTTATGTTGTTATGAGACTTTAATTTTCCAGGTACATGGTGCTGCTAACAGTAACAGCCTCCATCTTTCTAGATACAATGCCAGCAATGTTTTGTATTAAACAGTTACTGCATAAGCACTGCAATTGTAATTTGTTTTAATGACAAAAGAACATCCATCATTTATGGCAATATTGACCTTATTAAAATTTTTTACTTTATTTCTATTCTGAATGTATCTGTTTTCCAACTAACCTTTTTTAAACTGAAGATCTGTCTATTGTCAAAGTTCTGTTTCTCTTATAGGTGCGTATGGCAAGTCATCAAGCCTCTCCCTTGTGGTCTGTATGATAAGCTAACTGGATTGATCTGACTCATTTTTTCACTGTTTTGCATATTTTCCAGTCCATCAGTCATTCAGTGCTTCTTTTCTGAATCCTTTCCAAGGGTGTTAGTATCTTTCTTAACATATGGAGACCAGAACTGTGGCCAGAATTACAGGAGTTATAGCTTTGAGAAACATTCAAATCATTCGGGTTTTTTTATCCTGCAGAATATTTCCATGTTTGTAATCCTAGGATCATATTAACCCTTTTGGTTACAAAATTGTACTGTGAAGCTACCTTTTCAGTTTATTACCCTTTGTCATCTTAAGACCATTTCAGAATCAAAGCTTTCAAGATAGAATCTGCCATTGCATGACCATGGGCTATATTCTTGCCATTGATTTTTGGTTTTAGATTTGAAGCACATATGGTTTGCTTACAGGCTATGGGGATGACCTGTCCTCCTCCTTTATTTACTTCTTAAGCATTCAGTCATGAAGAAAATCGGTGCCTTTTGTACATGTGGTTCTATTGAGTATTTATCTATCCCTAAGTGACTGATGAAAAGATTAAGACATACAGAGCTAAAAAGAACTAAAAAATCTCAGTGGATGTCTACTTGAAATGCAGCTGGTTGACAATGATACTGATTTAGGATTGTGTTCTGAATCTTATTATTTAACAAGTTTTTAATCCTTTTAATATGTGAATGTCAAATTATTCAAGCTTTATCACTCAGGTTGTCATGTGATCTCAAGTCAAGTGTGTTACAGAAATCTATTGCAACAACATCATTATTTTCATCACACAATGTTGTAAACATAGCAAAATGTTACCAATATATTTTAATTTTCTACAAATGTAGATTAACACTAATAGTACTGCATTCTTTCAATTCTTATTGATTGAGTTTTATATTAGTCTTTCTATGATTTTGTCTGGGATGCTGTGGTATCTGCAGATCTATAACTTTCCATATGAAAAATAAAGTTTCTTATATATTTTCAAGCAAAGGCTTTATTCTGGAACCTCTTCAAATCTCCAGAATATATTGGGAAGCTGGTATTTGTGATTCAGATAATTTTTTGGCTATATGCTTTATGTTCTTAAAAGAGTGTTATCTGGATTTGCTTGTGTTAAAATCCTCAGTTTAGAGTAACTGTTGCTAAATATTACTGTTAGTTATCTTTGGTGTCAATAGTGTTTCACTCACTTAACATTTTATGACTGCATTATTAAGTCTCCTTTCCAATATAGAAATATTTACTGAAAAATGTCTGTCCTTCTTTATTGTTAGTAATTATTCTATTTTATCCACCTAGTATTTTACAATACAGTTGGTTATATAGTGCAGTCTGGAAGGAACTTATGTTTTAAACTTTGCATGAAATATGTCTGTTTCTTGGCAGCCAACATTGTAGCTCTTGTGGTAGCACTAATTGCAACAGAAGATTGTCTTTCTGACAGCATCAGTTTTAAGTTTCAAGCAACAAGATTTTTCTTATTCAGTAAAGTATGGTGCTGATTCCCCCATAGTCTAGCCATAAATTCCAAAATAATAGGGAACTGGCACTACTCTGTCATTAACTAGATTGCAAAAACAATAAAGGATTTTTTCTTAATAAACAAATGTTGTTAGTTATTAAATTGTTATTACTATTATTGTTTAAAAAAATGAGGAAGTGTTTTCCAACTAGAGGCAGAACTGGAAGTTGGAGTATACATTTTCTTACTGATTCTGCCAGTTATTTGATGTTGATGTCAAATTCTTTCTTATGTAGGACCAAACAGAATTGTTATAAAGTTTAATTGTCAGAAAATACTTTAAAATTAATCAGGAATGTTTGAAGGTAAGGAATTGTTAAAGAAATTAATGCTTTCTCACATGATAATAAGCATGAGAAAGTAGAAAACAGAATGAAATAAGAAGCAGAAGTCCATGGACCCTTTTCTTGTAAATTAGCCAAATCTCAGTGTATAGTCTACGCTGCTGTAGACTCTATAGCCATTTATATTATTGTTCTCCTGTTTGAAATTACACTGGAATGAATTTTAGAAAGACTTCTGTCTCAATGAATGCTGTTTAAAAGACTTTGCTTGCCTTTTTATTTTTCCTTCATCTGCTGCTAGCCATTCAGTGTCCATCCAACTTGATTGTTTCTTACTGTGATTTACTGGTAAAGCAAAGACTGATGTAACATGGCCCTGCTTTATTTCTTTCTGTTTCCAGTTAAAAAACATTTTCATAAAGATACAGAATCACAGGATATTTCTGAAATGGTTTTGCGAGTAGGTGGATGCCTATTTGACTTTTCTGAAATTAAATGGTCAGCACCTGTACAAGAGATGGTAATGTCTAATGATACATGCTGAGTTTAGGGCTCTAAACTTGAAGCATACAATGTTAATGAACAAGATATTTAAAATGATAGACTGGGTATCTATTTCAAGAGCAGTTACTGTACTTCCATATTTGATTTATGATCTCCCTTGTCTCATACACTGCAATGGCACATTCTATCAACAGGATACAAGGATACTTGCTCAGAACTTGAATAACACTGGTAAGTAGCAACTATTCAGTTGAATCTTTCAATTTCCCTTCCTCTGTTAGACCAGAGTGACTCTTTCATAATCACAAAATGAATTTGAAGAAGTTAATAACAGTTTAATTCTTGAAGACGAAAAAAAGTATTTCTGCTCAGAAGAGAACTTCGCTAAACATAAGTCAGTTGAATCTCAATTCAGTATAGAATATATCAGCCAACGCTTTGTAAAAGCCATTGCAGGAATATTCCTGGCCCTTGTTTAATTGCTTATATACAAAAGACATAGCATAGGATTTGGAGAACAGAGGTTATTCCTCCCTATGTGCAGAACTGTGGTACAGATACTAACTAGGCCCAGCAAATATTTGAAGCTGAATGACAAAGTAACAAAGAGCAGAGAAATTTTTCTGATGAAAGACGTGAACAAGGGGAAGCTAAGGCATAAAGCAGGGGAAGTAAAGGCACTATCTGGGGAAGGAATCCTACCACTGTGTCCTAATTCTCTATTTATGGTGAGGAGAATTAGGCACACAGAAAGGCTTTCTGGATGATACCCTATTGACCTAAACTTAGGTACCTACAGTAGGTGAACAAGATCTCCCGCTGCAGATTTTCAGTTTCTTCACTATCTGTTGGCTATTTGGAATACGTAGCATTTGCTTTAGACCTTTTCACTAGATACCTCAAATTTAGGAGAAAGATATTTGTCTGAACTTGTTCTGAACCCTATGTAAAGATTTCTGTGAGCACTTCCATGAGCACTGTATCAATGGTACAAACCAATACGGAAGTTATGATAAATAATAGAGAAATGTGATATACAGAGAGGTCTGACAATGTATCTGGAAACATGCAGTGCCTTAATATTTTCCTTTTGGCTTCCCTCCTTTACACATGCATATGTGCAATATCTTGGCTTGTTTGTTGATTTTTTTTTCTTCCTAAGGAATGTTATACCATGCCTCAGACCAATGGAAAAAGAAAACTTAGCAATAACAGCTGCTCATTACTAGGATATACTTATATTTTATACTTTGTCCAAACATGATTCTCTAAAGGACTGCTGAAAATAATGACTATACTATGCCATTGCCTGCCACGTTCGAGCAGATACTGAGTCAAATGTAAAGAGAAGAAACTTTCTCCATGCTTGTCCAGCTTAATCTGTGGTTTAAAAAAATCCAGTGATACCCTCGTCCAGATTAGATAGATGTGTCTTGTTTTCATCTGAATGATCACTTCCCCACCAGCTTTTCAAGAGAAATTCAGTCAGCCAAGGACTGAGGAGAAACAATCCTCTTGTGTGAACTCAGGTCAGTTTGGGGTGGGAAGTCCCTCGGAGGATGGCACTCAGAAAGTTGCTCAGGCACCCAGGCTGAGAGGCAAGCTAAAAGTTTTAGATGCAGCCACAGGATTCTCCAAGGACACCTCTCCTCGCTGTTCCTCACCTCATCTCTCCTCCATACAGATCTACAAATACTGAAATGAGGTAAAATTTCTTTTAAGACCTGCCATCAACCTTTGTATATAAGTTCTCATGCTCTTATCATGAGGTCTAAATTGCTCAAAGAGTTTGATCACTGCCTCATCACCCCTGCCCCATTATACAGAAAACTGTCATACTCATTTCTCCTCTATCCAGCTTCTTTTAGTATGCAGCTCTGTAGTATTTGAGCAACTTCCAGGAGAGTAATGTTTCTGTAACTAGAAAATATGACTTCAACTGAAGGAACATCAGTCACAAGTGAGGGGTTCCAGACCACTAAAAATTCATTTTCATATAACATCTTAGTGTTTAAAGTGTGCATTGTAGGTCATTACTGCAAAACATTTTGAGACGGCTACAGTAACTGAAAGGAAGATTAATTTATTTCATCCCAGCCCACTTTGAAAATTGTTCTTAATGCCTCTTCTGCCTTTAGAGGTACTTTTTCGCTCTTTCACTGTACTCACAGGAGAACTTACAGGGTCTCCCTGAAATGCTGTAATTTATTCTACTTATTTAAAACCATATACAAAAAAAAAAAAAGCATGCTTATTTCACTGACTATTAAAAAACACTTCCTTTGGATCCGTGTTGCTGTTGGGTGAGGTGGAGCATTTTTGGTTGTTTCACACCTCCCAGACATGCAAGGACACACACTCCAGTGTGTGCATTTTACTGTAGCTTGTAACTCTGACCAGAACTACAACTTTGTCTTTCAATTTTCCTTCAAATTTCTCCTTAGGAATCAGGAGAAAAAATCCCAACTTTGCACTAGAAAAAAAGAATATAAGAATTAACCTAGTTCAGTACATCTAGCCTAGCAGTCTGTCTTCGATAGTGTCAGTGGGAGACACAGTTTAGGAAAAGCGTATGAAGCCCATCATCTTCATTCTCCACCAGTCACTGGAACAGTGCAGTTAGAAGTGAAATCTCAGCCTGTCCCCTTTAATAACTGTTTATGGATCTACTGTTCATTAGTGTCTCTATTTTATTTTTGAAACTGCTGATATTGCCTGCCTCACAATCTTTTATGGAAACAGATGCCAGAAGTTCACCAAGTACTGTCAAAAAAAGGGCTACTTTCATCTGTTTTAAGCCTGTTTCACAAAGTGCCCCTTGAGTGTAGGCAGTAGTATGTGGGTGGCAATTAATAGTTCTGCACTTATTTTATACACCACCTTCAGGATGTAAAGCTTGAACACATCGCCCTCAGCTTTCTTCTTCTTAAACTGAAAAGTCCAAAACTCTTTAGTGTCTCCTCATAGAGCCATGGTTATGTTCCCTTTGTCAATTTAGGAGCTCTGCTCTGTACCTTCTTTAACTCTAACATGTCATTCCGGCTCAGCAGAGATGAACTATGCGTGGTAGCCAAGATTTTATGCAGTTGCAAATGGTAAAGTCTCTTCTGTTCTCAGTGCCCTTCCTGACGATGCTCAAATGTGTTGCCTTTTTTAGCTGTTGCTTCATAGGGGGCCATGATACCTCCAAAGCATCTGTATTTTCCTTAGGAACACTCTTTTCACACCTTGAGCAAGGTTATGGTGTGAAAGCAGAGGTTGCCAGCTTTCACTCTTATAGCAATAGGCAGCAAAAAGAGGACTTATGAACCTGATGGAAACTCATCACGTATAATTCAGAATTAAAGCTTTCCCATGTTTAATATGGTTTATTGGACAGAAAAGAAAAAAAATAATTCTTATTATAAACATAAAATACACCAAAAAATCCCCCCTCTGTTTTCACAAGAGTTTTGATGCACTACAACTTTTTTGTCTTAAAAGATTTAAAAGACCATTTACATAACTCACCTCATAAACCCTTGTTTTTGAAAGATAATTTTCTCTTGTAGCTTAGATACTCTGTAATCGAAACCTACTGCCGTGCTCTCAAATTTCTTTCAACCACTGTAACTCCCAGAATGAGCTGCCAGGGGCTAAAGCCATATATTATATAGTACTGAGGCTGATCTTTGTCTCACTGAGAGGGCTTTATTTTATTTTATTTGACACAGTAATATTTATTAACTTCAAAGTTCCTTACGGCATATATAATACTTGAAAAATTACACCTACAGCATGGAGGAAGGGGCTTTCTTTTGAAGGAGGTTGAACCAAATCCTAGCCTGATCTTTAGAAATCGAGAATCTGTGCTTTGATATGTTTAGCAAAGCTATCTGCTGTTTGAATATCAACCAATATACACAAGAAAAATGGATGTTGAATCATGCAGGGGGATAAAACCGGTTGCAACAGGTATTTACAGACTTTGTTACTGCTAGTTGCTTCATACACAGTGGAATTGGTTCTTATATGGCTAAATGATTTAGTGATCTTTGGAAACATTTCTAGGCTTCTGAAAACAGCATTTCCCTTAGTTGCAGCCTGAATTTTAGTTCAATTTTGAGACCTAACAAAAGAAATGTCTCTGTGGATGTCAGTTATGAGAAAGAGGATATCAGTAATCCTTTGTGGGCACGTGCCTGACAATAGACATGGTACGAAGGGACACCTTCCTCCTCTGCTGCTGAAGCATCAGGAAAAAGTATTATGTTAGAAACAACCGAACCCAAGTAGTATTTTGACTTTAAGTGGAAGTAACTATGATACTCTCCTAAGTGCAAGTGAAAGTGTGCTTACTGTTAAGTTTTGGTCTTTTTTCCTCCCCTCTTCATTTTCTGCTCCAAGAGTTCCTTCAGTAATTATTTCTGGGGGAAGAGGATTAGGGGGGATCATTTTACTGTGGATGATTACCAAATGAAAAACCTAATAATCCAGGGACAATTTGAAAGTCCCAAATCTGACCACCAAGTGGCAGTCAGAGTACACTCTTGAAAAGCCCAGGATGACTTCTCTTGGGCTGAGAAGCGTGCAGATATCCAGGTTTCCTGTGTCCTTCCTAAGCGGTCATTGTGACTAACTGTGGCTGCTGAATTACATGTGATTTGCAAGAAATCCACATGTCTGTACAGATAGGGGAACTGTGCTGGGAGGAAGGTGCTGGTTAGTCCAAAACTAACGCCAAAGAATGAAACAGGACAACAAGGCATACGGAGGCTGGAGTGTCCAGCACATCTTGAGACCGTCCTGCATATGCAGTCCAGCCCTTTGCAGCAACGGAGAACTAGGGCTTTGTGGAGATGCACCATGTATTACCCTGAATCACTTATAAGGCTGACGCTATCTTTGCATGTTGGTGTCTTGAGGCTGATGTTCAGTTCATAAGGTCAAGAATACTTGTGCTAACTTAAATTTCAAAAAGTGCTTGGCACCCCCTCTATTGTAACTGGCAACTAGTTTTGGAGGAAACCTCAAGCTGACCAAGTAAATTACACATACTCAGAACACATTTAACAAGGATTAGGTGGAGTTTTGATGTCTTCTTGCTCATTTCAAAATTACAATGTTGCTCAGGTACCCAAATTCTGCCCACTTCTTCAGGTCTGGGTGCTCTTTATCCCAAGGAAGTTATGTATGCATAGGTACCTGTGGAACACTGTAGCCTGAAATAAAGGCAAATGATTGACTTTAGGTTTCTCTGGAGATTGACACATGAAAATAGGTGCATTAACAGTCACTTTCTGAGATTTAGGTCTCCAAACTGGTTAACTGATCAAGTGGTCAGCTGGTAACAGTCTGAACGTCATGCTTTGGTTAGCAGTGCTGAATAATATTCAGTTATTAATAAAGAGTAGGATAGGATTATTTTTTATTTTGCTTATGATATACTCAATTTTTTTTACAGTCTATTTTCTTCATAAATTGTTCATAGCTATTATTCTACTGGAATGAAGAAAAATGAATGACTGAGAGACTGAAGTTATTACTTTCAAATTTCAGAATGAAGAAAAATGAATGATTGAGAGACTGAAGTTATTACTTTCAAATTTACAGTCCTGGATTAAATACTTTATTGGCCGCACAACCTTCACTTCACTGATCTATCTGGATTTCCATCCTCTATCTCTAAAATAAAGATGACTGCTTTCCCCTACTTTACAGAGTTACTATAAAATGTTGTGGTGAATGGAGTAAGGTACTCTCATTAAACAGAATACAGAAAAGTTTGGATGGAAAAGGCAGGTGTTTTAGCAGTCCTAGTAGCTGTGTAAACAAGATTTTGTAAAATGTTTCTTTACCTTACTTGGTTTCCCTCCAACATGTTCATCATCAATATTTCTAAAGTGGAATGGACTTTCTCTTAGAAGTTAGACTATCCTGCCTGAGTCATCAACCATTTTGCTTGCCCAAAATTTGTTGGAGTGTATCCCATGACACATTCTGTTTTAAAATGCACCGTTATAATGTCAAAGCACAATGTAGAACAGCTTCATTTTGTTCTGTATTTTTGCAAACCTCCCCCCCCAAAAAAAATCAAAACCAAAACCACAAACCACAAACATTTATGTTTTTTCCATTATGTTCTTTGTAAAACATTTTCTATATGTCTTTTCATGTCTCATAATTAGTACTTATTGAAGTGACTGGGCTAAAGAAGTATTTAATAATACTTTAGCTAATTAAATTCCCATATGATCTCCAGCTAAGAAACCATTTTCCTTAGAGAGAAAAAGAAAACAAAAACTTTCAAATCAAATGCATATTGAATTTTTCTTCATTTTACAAATATCTACTACCATGTCTGGAAGCTTCTCATATATTGCTATTCAAACACGATGTACAAAGATTTCTGTTTGGAACCGGTCTCATTAAAACCCCACCACTTTTCTCAAGAAAAATTAAGGCAAGCCTTTCCTTTTGTGTAAGGAGAATACTCCAAGAAATCTAGGAAGGAACTTCAGTGATAAGTGTAATAAGTAATAAGTAATAAGCACACTTAGATGAGTGAAAAGGAGAAGTGGAGTTGCTTAAAACAAAATAATTTTTTTCTAGGTAAATTTTTTCAGTAGCTGTTATTTAAAGTACAGAACATTCTGAACTGAAAGATGGGATTTCAAAATCACAGGCTGCAGCTTGGTGTTTCTTAGCAGAAACAGCTCTATCAAAGGTGAGTGATATCTTTTTAACTCTGACCTGTACCCAAAACTGAGTTGGGGCAAAAAAATCTCAGTCTCTCCAAAAAATCTTTCTAGAGGCTGCATCTGAGCTATTTGTTTGAGCTTAGAGGACCGACTGATATATAAACTGCCTGTTCACCCTAGAGCCTAGAAGATCTAAAATGAGTTTTGGCAGTGGTATTAATTCTCTTAGTCAGAGTTTTAACAGTGATTTCATGGGGAGCAGGATTAAGTGATATAGTCCACACTCTGCTACTTTTAATAAGATTAGTACAATTTTTTTTTCTTTTTTAATCTAAACTCATTAAGACACCTAATTCACAAGGGAGCTCACTGCAGTGATCGGTAATAATCAGTTTCCTTAAGGGACCAAGACTAACATTTAAGGTCCACATATTCTCAGATTTTCCACCTTTGTTGTTCATATATTTCACTGGTTTCCAGTAACTCCAAGAGTGTAGAAGCCCATAATGCCAGTCATTGTCCTGTAGAAGTAAGAAAGTGTACTCTAAAAAAATTACAGTCCTGATCCTGAAAATGCTAGAGAATTTGTTTAATTTTGTGTGTACATATGCATAAACATATTTATATCCAGGGCTTATAGGACAAGATGAAACTGTGGAAATAACAAATAGAGGTGATGGTGGTGGCAAGCAGAGAATAAAAGTCATAGGAAAAGGTAGCGTACCAGATAGCTGTAAGTATAATTTACAAATGTTATGTCAAGTGCTGCTCAGATGTAGGTTTGGAGAGCCTAAAAAAAGTGTGAGTTTTAATTGGGGAACTTCATGTTTATGTGCCAAGAAAAAACATTTCTCAGGAAAATCTATCTCATTTTTATACAATAAATATATATACACACACAAAATATACAAATACATATCTTATATGTAAAACAACCTGGCTCATGAAACCACTATGCACAAAGCAAAATAGAGTAACAGCATTGCTTTGTGTGTAGCTAATGAAAAGTGGCAACGTTTCTGACATTTTTTAACAACGTAATTAACATAAACCCAAATGCCAGTTGGTGCTCAGCACTCTGCAAGTTATGGGCCATTCACACCTCTCAGGACTTGTCCTGAGAACAAAACCAAATTTATATTTTAAGTGTATTACAGTGAATAATAAGTACCTGCCATATGGAAACACTACCTTTAGGAATGAACTTTGATTTATAAAAAGTGATAGGTGATGTTCTAAACATTTGGTAGTCACCTGCAGAATGTTTTGTAGAACTATTGCACTGTGTAAGAGCCTATTTTAAAGCTGAAGTTAAACTTAAACCTGTTCAGCAGAAGAGTTAATTTAATGCAATACTTGATTGTACTGAATCAGAAATATTTATGGGGAGTTATTCTCCTTTTTTCTGTTTAATCCCAAACACAAGTTTATGTGGCAGAACAAGGCAGAACAAAATTTAGCTGAACCCCATGCAGTAGAAAACACTTTCAGGACTCATTCCTTGGTACCACTATGAGTATCATTGTGGTACCACTAGATTTCACCTCCTGGTGCTTTTGAAAATGAAGGTGGAGGAGAAATTCAATAGTGTGTTATTTTGTCTTACACAAGGACACATTGCATTCTTGCCTATTTTGAGTTCAAGTACAGTTTGGAGATAGAACCTGTTCTCAGTCTGCTCCTGTGACCAGAAAGTGGCAAGTCAAACAACCGTGAAGGTGGGGGAGGCTTGCATAAAGTTGCTTCCCAAATACTCAGAGTGATACTACATATCCATCAACAAAAGTACTTATTCCCCAGTGCCAGGAAGATCAGCCACCTTTTCACTTGTGGAACATAAGACAACCATCAGTGACTTTGGCTCCTATAGGGAGAAGTATAAACATGGGTCTTTCTGCATACCAATCCTACTATTACCTTGGTAATAACTATAAACACCAAGTGTTATCAATTCTAAAAGCTGACAATGAAAAACATGTAGTCAACTTCAGAAAGTGCAGTTACTTAAAAGAAACTTAACCAAAGAAAAATCTACTGAAAGGAGAATTGGTCCTATTTTAGTCAAAATCAGGACATGTATTTAACAATTGTTAAATGCTTGTTAAAACGTGCATTATCTGTTTAATCTGACTACTGTTACTTATAGTTTTACTCCTCCCTGCTATTTGTTCCTGCCTGCATGCTGTCTCAATCTCAGCTGCAAAATCCTTGGGGCAGGACATGTTCTGCCTGTGACAGTGCTTGGATCCTCAGTCCTATTGCAGGTTAGACAGGAAGAGCAGAATCTGTGTTCTTTGATTAATTACGGTAATTCTGTAAAATCAAATGAAAGTTACTAATGGAGGCTGGAAATGTTCTTCATTCTGATTAGCTGTGGTTTAAATCTCTGGAGAAAACAGCAAAATTAACTGGAAATTGCTTATAAAATTTTGCCTGGGTACAACAGCATCTTTTTCCCATGTGGCTTGCCAGGGAAATGAAAAAGCTGTCTCTGCAAAGTGAGAAGTGCACCATAGAGGTTGGTCCAGAGTGATCCTGAAACAGGAACAGCAGCATATGACAGGTCTTTAGTGACACTGAATGACATGTCGCATTACATCCTGACAGTCCAATGATAGAAACATTTTTGATACTGCTCTATAAGCACTGGTCAGTCTTTGCCAAATGTACGGTCTGTGATCATGGCATCAGTTGCAAGTGATATTAAAGAACTAGAAACTCATCAAATTACTAAATTGCTCACTCTGAAACCGTGCTTTTTTCAGAGCAGGAATACTGTAGATGTGTGTGGATATCACCGGCCATAAAGGAAAGGAATATTGTTTCTCTCGTATGAAAATCCTGATTAACCCTTCCAAAGTGATTGGATCATAATCTGATGGGAAATAACATTCAGAAATGCAGGCTGAGACATCATTTGACCCCTTGGCAGGCCATGAGATGGAGAGCTCTTTTGTGAAATGTAAAGAGAAGATTTGACTTCATTCATGTCTTCTTATGTTCAGTTTCTGCAAAATGGTAGCATGAGCTTTTTTGTAGAGGCAGAAGTGTAACAGTAGTGCTTCAACATTTTAAGAAAATGTACAAGCTCCCAGTCAGATTCACAACAGAGAAATGAAATTTCTTTGTGTTGATTACATAGATCTGGATGTTTTCTGGAATTCACATGGAGGAACAATTTTGCATGGAGTTCACTTGGCAGCAGCTCATAGCTCTGTGCTGTTGGCCACCACAGCAGACTGCAAGAACATGTGCACATGGGATTATTGTCTTCCTTCTGTGAATACTGTTCTAACAGCTCTGGATCCAAGCACAGATCAACTTTGTGCCTGTTTGTGTACATCCATTGTTTATATGTAAGACTGTGTTTTCTTGTGGGTGTATGTTCTCATATGCTTTGCTCTTGCTGGGAAAGGGAAGAGGATGATAGACGATCTCAGTTATCTAGTATCCTGTGTCACCAAATCTTAAGAAAAACCATTTGGTATCTTAGGGTAAAATTCTGTTTTCAGTTGTAGTGAAGAAAACTAATTATGACTGCTGTACCACATATTGCCTTTATCACGCCTATGTTAATGCAAACAGTCTAACACATTTCACTTTCCGTTTCTGTGCTGCTACCTAACCCGTCCAGCACCAGTCAGAGTGGATTAAATGCTCCAAGCCCATCTTTTGCAGTTCGTTTACTGATTTCCAGATCGTCAAATCTCCTGTAGACAGGCATACATGCTACATCAGAGCACTGGAGGGTATAGCTACACATTTCTAGTAGGGTCATAGCCATTGCTGAAAGATTAAGCTTCTGTTAGACATCCACATTTGATCAACTGAATCCTTCCTTAGGTTCCTGTTGCTGTGTTGACCAGGGCTATGATTCAGTACCCAGGTGTCGGAGATCCCTCAGACTGAGACAGCTACTCAGTGCCTGACAGATAGGGCACACCACCTGCAGGAGAGAGAGGTCCGAACCTGGAGGTCCCAGGGGCGGTGGGTACATCTCTGAGATCACTGGGTACCTGTGCGTAGAAAACCAAATAAATCATAGCTCATAGATCTCCGTCGAGGCATATCTCCTCTGACACACACCTACACAGAAAAGTGTATTTTTATACACCTGATATTTCTTTTAAAATATTCTCCCCGATTCCACCTTTTTTTTTTTTAAAATTAGTTTTGTTTGGGGTTGTAGATTATGATTTTCTTTAAAATAGTACAATCTGTGCCTTATTGACAGCTGCTCTTTCCTTTATTTCTTGATCGCACAAGAGTGTGCACATAAAAATACTTGATTCATTTATTTTATTTTGTCTCCCACTGAGGTCTCTTTGTCATTTTAAAAAAACCCAAAACATAAATGCCAGAAGTTAAACAGCAAAAACTATTTCTTTTTGGAAATTTTGAAACAAAAATATTTGCTATTATTTTGGAAAAAGGAAGCAGAAATATAGTAGGGATGAATTAAGACATATTAACAAGCTGTACATCAATAATACTGGCTCCGAACAATGGTTCCCAATGCGCCAGATTACCTGGTTTTCCCTGTCTTAAATCACTTCCCTTGGGAAAAATGCTTACTAGAATAAAAACAGCTACACGTTTCTGCATGCAGGACATTTAACAATAGAATATAGAAGATACTCAGATACCCAGAAGATTAATCTCATGCTGTTGGTATAAGTTATGCTGAGTCTTATTTAGTGAAATATATGTGAAAAGCATTAATTTAATAAAAGCATGTGGTCATGTGATTAATCTCTTGCTGTTGGTATGCTGAGTCTTATTTAGTGAAATATATGTGAAAAGCATTAATTTAATAAAAGCATGTGGTCATGTGGAAATATTAGGGGTTTTTTTTTTCAATATCTCTTCCCTGTCAAAAGATGTAAAATCCTCTTTGCTTCAAAGCATCCTTGTCTCATTTCTGGTATGAATTTCAGTTTAAAATACCAACACTAAAGGAAAATAGTTAACATGCACCTTATGATAGCAGCAAAAAGTATTATCATTGTTTCTGGATATGAACATATTACTATGAAATTTGTTCCTTCATTGAAGACATTTTATTGTAGGTTTAAAATAATGATAACAGGTGGATTCAAACAGATGGGAAGAGCACAAGTTATTAGTATTGGAACAGTACACTAGAGAAAATGTGTTGTTGTTTAAGCACTGACTAATTAACAACTCATTTAAATAGTCTTGGTGCATCTGTTTCAAACTTAATAATATCCTGCAAAAGCCAGAATACCTATGGGTAAGGTTTACAGGTAGAGGAAAGATCCTGCCCAAAGTAGAGTTTGGAGCAGGCCTTTGGAAAGCAGTTTGGAGATATATTTCCCTTGAGAAACTACGAATAAAAGCCTCTTTAAGAGAATGAAATGTTACTTAGTGCATATAGACTCGTCTTCTACATGAGACCTGTAACGACAATTCTTCCTTGTATACCTGACAATTCCCATCAGTGTGCACACAGATTAGATGCTATTAATTTTTAATTCCAGCCTAGTAGTACTTCAGTATACTTAGATTCATCTCACCTACTTAGGCATCTAAAGATCTTAAATTAGGAACCCGGTCACTGAAGACAACACATATCTCCATAACTCTCCCTTTTTCTTACATTGGTGGAAATGTTTAGGAAGATTTCAGGGTGACTTTTTACTCAGGAGGAAATTTAAACAGCACTGTGTGTTAAAAGATCCATTCAAGAAATGAAACATTGATCATGAGGATTAAAACAAGCAGAAAGGGAGCAAGTTACAAGGGAATTTTCCCAAGTGCAATCACCAGCTCTTCCCTGTTACATAAATTAGCTACAGAGCATCACTGCTAAATATCATCCATGAGTGAAATCAACAGATATGCCCCCAAAAATAAGCTTATGTCGCATAGGTTAGGACTAATTTACAGTTAGTTCAATAGAAAACATGATTTTTTAATAATGATTTTTACAAGCTGCTGCTTTTTACTGGGTGAAAATAAGAGCAGCCTGACATGAATACATGCTGCAAGATCACACAGTCCTACCTTTTATCAGTCTTTATATATCACCCCTAGGAATATAAATTTAAGTGTACTTAGACGTTAGTTCATCTACTTTAGTATCTTAAAGTAGGCGTGGCCATTCTGGATAATATCGCATTCATCCCAGGTTGTATTTACTGCTTCATAAAATTTTAGAGGAGCTTTAAGGGGAAAACAGGAACTGAAATGTCCTGCAGACATCTGAAGCTTTATCTTGGAAGGATCAGACCTTAACACAATGAAGGAATACTAGCTTAGGTACAAAATCTTACGTAAACCAGGACATAAAACACGCAAACTGTCATTTTAGGAGTGTTGGATTGTCCCTAGGTAATTTTGTATATTTACACACACGTATGCTCTCTTCTTACTAATTGCTGTTGACAAATAGGAGTTCTGGCTCTGTTTTAGGAAATAGCTTTTGTCAGCAGGCTGAAGGGCAGAGAGGCAGAACATGAACTAATGTTCCCCCAAAGAGCAATGACGAGGCTATGTGGCAATGTTACTTCCATTGATGGCAGCATTACCTTATTACGATGGTAGCATTTGTACAAGAAATTGATAACAAATGTTCCTGAATGATCAGACAATGCTACCAGCCAAATAGGATGCTAAAGCAGCATCATTTCTGTGAGACATAGTCATTCCAGTAATTCTAGCAGAACCCTCACTTGCTTGATTTCTCAAGGACAAGATTGTTGCTGGAGAAAATCTTGATTGCATTCCTTATGGTTAAGTTGGTCTATCATATCTGAATTTATACGCATGTTTTCAGTGGTTGAATGCAGCCTTTTAGTTGCAGCTGAAATTGTAATTGAGAGGTTAATCTGGATTATTTTCTAGTGTTTTCTCAAAAACTGTACAGCTATTTCTCTAAACAAAATTATGAAGAAATATATACAGTTATTCACCTTAAAAGTCCTTTCTATTGTGAGCTGTCCGATGAGACAGGAAAATGTAGACAATAATCTGTAACAGTAATTTCTTAAAATTTAGTCATATTGCTCCATTTTACTTCACACAGTCCTTCACATCTGCCCCTAATCACTTGCTGACTTGATCTGTAAAATGAAGGAACTCCCTGGCTTCTGAAGATTTGAAGATAAAGAGTTCTATGGAAGACTTACTGTCTAGTATTATCTAAGTTAATGGATGAAGAAAGGAGCTGTGTCACAGGACACCCCAGAGCAATGGGTTTAGCTTACTCAAACACAGTGTTTCTTTCTGAGGTGTGTGATAAAAGCTTCATTTCTCCTTTTATAGATGAGGAAAGATCACATTGTCAGCATATCTTACACATCAACACAAAGGAAAAAATCAAATCAGCACAAAAATAAACAGCGTATTTCCCCATCTGCTTCACTTGCAGCCCTGTCAAATTCTCTCCCAACATTAAAGACATTTGAAAGCCAAGCAAAGTTTTTTATCGTTCTTTTACTGATTGGCCTTAAGCTGGAAACTGATCTATACAGAACTGTGACTTTCCTTCTGGCACTCCAGTGCATGTTCGATCAGTTAGGCTCTGTCACTCTGGGCTAATTACTACTATGTTCCCCAAAAGAAAAAAAAATCCTGATGAACTCATCCTGTTTAATGGGAAAAGTCATACCTATACCCTTACAGCCCCAGAAGAAGATGCCTTGCAATTATCTCCATTCTTCTGTGTCATCATTTAAGGCTGGGCCGGCACTTAAAGTGGATGGCAGATGCTCTCTATTAACCCCACCTCTCCCCCGGGGAGAGGAAGGAAAGGAGAAAAGGGAGAGAGACCTATGGGTTGGAAATTAAAACTACTTTAATAAAACAATAGCAATGAAAAATAGTATAATAATTTTAATACTGATACTACTAATAATAGAAATAAAGGGAAAAATACACAAAACCAATATTGAACTTCCCAGTGATGATGCTGTGGTGACAGGGTGGGCACTTGGATGTCCCGGACCAGACTCTACAGCTGACAGGAACCGGATTCAGGAATGCATGGCTCAGGATTGGAGGCAGGAGAACGAGCAGGGTCCCAAGAGATGCTGGCCATGAAAGAAGAGAGTCTAATCCCCATGATCTCTTAGCTTTATACTGAGTATGACATGGGTGGGATGGAATACCTTGCTGGTCACCTGTCCTGTCCACATTTTTCCACAGGTGTGACCCTTTTGTGACTTTTCACTTGTGGAACCTAAGAGAGCCAGCAGTGATCTTGGTTCTCGTAGCATTAAGTATAAACATGGGCCTTTCTGCATACCACTCCCACCATTACTCAGTAGCAACTATAAACATCAAGCATGATCAAGTCTGAAAGCAGACACAGTCTGAAAAACATGAAACAAGAAACTTAACTGAAGGAAAAACTCCTGAAAGGAGAAATAGTCATGTTTTAGCTAAACCAGGACATTCTGTTGGCTGATTTCTTCAACAATTAACTCTGGGAAATGAATTGAGACAGGGTGGATGTCCAACTCATTTACAATACTGGCAAATTCCTCATGTCTCGACAAGACATAAATAGATGAAGAGAAATTAAGAATAGGTGTTCTCTGTCTTTACCACATTCCCTCATACACATGCACTATATGTGATGTCTAATTCTATAGACACAGAATGGGATCAGTGCTCACTAACCCTTGGGCAGGGGTTTGGCTCTTAAAGCTGGGTATATTTAGGCTGCCATATTGTATTCGTCACAAGGATCCTCTTTCGCAAATACCTGTGGGGATTGTGTTACCATAGCACTTACACATGCCAGATCTCTGATACTGAGTCCTTACTGTATCCACTTTGAAGCCTTAAACTAAGAGAGGACAATGTAAGCAAAGAGGCATTTCAGTGGCTAAAATGGAATTGTAAGTTCAAGGAAAGCCCTGGAAAGCTACCTTTGAAGTGCAGAGCAGAGCGTTTGTGAAACAGATCCAACTAAGATGCAACTATTGAAAAAGCTACACACAGAAATTTTTATTGATGGTTTCTGTCTGGTTCCTTGAGAATATCAGCCATTCCCTGGGCTGAGCAGTGTCTCTCTGCAGGAGACAGCTGTACAGGGAAATTCAGACTTAGAGAGGCATAGGTAGCTGAACAGATGAGAAACCCAAAAGCAGGCAGCACTTTAGTTAAAAAGGAGTTCTGGATCAATGATGTGCTGGAGAATGCATGAAATGGAGTCTCCTCAATGACTTCGTGCCAGTGAATTCAAGGTGAGGGATGTGGGGTTTGCAACTTGTACTAAGGTTAGAGAGAGTGAAGTTAGCTCTAGGGAATATAGATACCAGCTAAGAAGCTGTTAAAGGAAGAAGAAGGGATGAGGAGGTGGTTATTATTTTTATGGACAAATGAACTAAACCAGGCTGGTCCTGGCTCTGGAATCTTGGTCCTGATTCTATTCAGAGCAGGAGAAAGAGAAAGAAAGAGGAAGAGAGAAAGAGAAA
>NW_009633955.1:0-42114 GCF_000690535.1 Cariama cristata
ACTGTTCTTACCTCAACCCATGAGTTTTCATACCGTTACCCTTCAGATTCTCTCCCCCATCCCATGGGACGGGGAGTGAGCGAGCGGCTGGGCAGGTTAAACCTCAACACATGGTTGCCAGTTTAATCGCTTTTTTTTTTTCAAGGAAACTCAGATTATTTTAGGCCAACAATTCTATTAACTCTTTTTAAAAACAGTGTACTCTAAAGAGGAATGAAAATGTGACCATGACCTTTTTAGGCTGTGGTTTAAGTCAGAGCCAGCAGAGAAACGCTGAGGGTGATCGATTCTGGTGTTCACTGATGTTATGTGTAGCAGTGCTTTGGATAACCAATAACCTGATCACAGTTGTGTGTAAACAGAATAAAATTAGTACTGTGGAAAGCCTTTAATAATTGCCTGCAGCTCCTTGAAACTCCTTAATGTTCAATTAATCATCTCCTGTCTGTGTTCTGCCGGCATGGCTTCTTTTGAGTTGCAGTTGTCTCAAACACCTGACTAATATTTCACTGGTGGAGATGCAACAAAGAACAGTGGAGACCTGGATGTTTTTTTAATTATGCTCATCAAGTTTATCGTGGTGCTCCTTCAGGTCACAGAATAGACTGGGCATCTTTTGCCACAGTCTATAGTGGATTGGGTGCAGGCACGTTGTCAGGTACTGAGCAGGAGTCAGGAGAAAAAAAAAAAGACCTGATTTAGCCCACCCTGATTCACAAAGCAAATTTGCAGGACCTCTGACCACCTATTTATTGTAGGCATTGGGGAGAACAAGTCCATGTTAAAAGAATATTATTAGTTACAAAAAAGTTAGGAAATGCCAGAAGCAGCCTGCTTATTCAACTAGAAGTGGTATATATGTTACCAAGGATGGATGGATGGATGGATAGACAGATAGGTAGATAGATTATGGGACTCAGTCCTTGGTTGCATAGTCATTCAGTATTTTCTCCATGTGATATCTGCTCCAGTACATGGGTCACCAAGGACTGCAAGCTTGTGTACGATACAGGTTAGACCAGCCCTAAAAACTGCAGTGGTATCTCATGTCTTCAGACTTAGCATGGGTCTGAAAGTGTCTTAATGGACACAGTGCCGGACAGACCGCTACCATTCAGGAACTCGGTTTCCAGACAGTAAAGTAAGATCAAATGTGATTGTACAGCAACATTGATATTAAAGGCTTTGGCAATGGAAAAGCTCTCAAAAAATTTACTGTTGGAGCCCAATGGTGGGTATTTGAATAAAGTGGGCTGACAAAAATGTTAAAGGGAAAGTAACTTTTTCATTTGTAGTCTGAAAATACAAAGCCCAGTGGAAGAAGTGCCTCGTAGTATTCTCACTCCTTGGGTAAAAGCACTGGATGCAGCAGAAGGTTTCCATCCGCGGCGGTTTTGTCGGCTCTGAGCTGTGACCCTGTATCCAAGGCAACTGTTTCCGGATATTGGGCGATAAGGAGCTATAGAATAATTGAGAGGTAGTTGTGAAATATGCAGGTAGGACTCTATCGGGGCAATAATGATGAAATGCTACCGGGTGGAAAAGGGGTAGAAGGGAGCAGCAGAACCCAAATATGGAATTTTAATCTCAAAATTCAGAATATGATGTTTTGTTCCTTGATACAGTATATATGTTAGTCAGTAAAGACCAACCAAGACCGTGGAAAGCCATGAACTAAAGCAAGTGTGAGACAGACATGAAACAAAATTGGTTGCTCTTAGTTTATCTATCTGTGTTCTGTAACCCCCATCTCTCGGGGACTGGTCCTGTAAGAGCTTAGTCTTTATATTGCAAAAAGTTCTTTCCCTCCGGAAGCAGCATTCTGGTTATAGGTTTTTTGTTGATGTTTGAAAAATCATTTGTCTAAAAAGTTATATTTGTCAATTTTGGTTTCTTTTGATTCCTTTAAATAAAACTGCATTATTAAGAGGTGATGAAGGTGATGCTACTCTCGTGATCAAGTGCTGTTACACTCAGATTTCAAATGATTGCTCGCTTGTGCTGACTTAGGGACACACGATGCCATGGTAAAGGCTGGAAGACTTTCTTGTGTTCAGTTTTCGAAGTGACCCAAACTTTCATCCATCTGTGGTTAAATATAACTTTACTGGAAAAATGTCACCCCTTTTTTCTGAAAATACAGTAGGACATGGTAATTGCCAAACCAATTGGCCTGAGAGAAGAGCTCACAGGGTTGAAAGCTCCTATTCTTTTTTGTTTTCTGACACCAACCATCTCTTTTGCCCAAAAGAAAATGGGTTAAAGGAAAGAAAGCAAGAGCAACAAGAAGCTTATCACAAGGCATATAAGTCTTCGCAAGTTTGCGCAGTGGCACTACCTCTTGCATCCGTCACCAGCTTACGTAAATTAAAAATCCAGATGAGCAGAATAGTAACCACAAAACCTATTATGCAAGTCAGGATGAGGGACTCATTAATTGCCAACGCTTACTAATGAGAGGCTGCTGAAGGATAAGTGTTATCAGAGAGTTTTTATCAACTCATCTCTATGAATTCTGTTTGTTTGGGGAGAAGAAGTATCAAACAGCTGGAATCAGTACTGCCGTAGAGCTTGTACCTGAAGCGGTGGGACAGAGTGGGGCAGAATTAGAAGGAGGGAGGTTGAAATATTGTGTCTGAGCCACACAAAATTGACCTGTACAGTATGTGTCAGGGCCGTGAAAAATGCAAAGCACCGTTGTCCTTCTTTCCTTGTACTATCTCAGAAGCACAGGCAATTCTGGGTGAATTCATTTTACCCAGCCTTGAGCAGGGGCTGAGCTCCGAGGTGTTGTACAGGACATACCAGGACCAGGACCAACCCCTCGTGGTCCAGGTGGTACCGAAGGGACAAAGACGGCCAGCGAAGGAAGACCCTGTATGAAGAGTACATGAGTGCACATGAATTTACTGTGTTTGCCTGGTCTTACTTTTTGCCTGTTTTATGTATTTCTTAGCACTTTCGTTGCCGTGATGGAGCCTTTCACCTTGCATAGCTACATAGTGAATTTTGGTAAAATTATGCTTCAGAAGTCTCACTTAAACTGCATTAAAACCACAAGACTTCACTACCTCTCATGAATGATCGCCAGAAAACACTAAAAAGCTTCAGCACTTTTACAACACAATCCAAACTGTCACTATCTCTTTTTTTTTTTTTTAATTAATAAATGTGTCTAGCCATATGTGTGACAATAAACCCATTTATTTTGATGGTGGCGTTCACATGCTTGCTGTGAAACACATGTTTAAATGCTTTGTTGACAAGGCATGGGCGAACAGATGCCTTCTCCGTAACGAGCTGGCCAGATATCCCTAGCTGGCAACCGCAACAGGCTCCCTGGCTTCTTCTGAGGACCAGGCACTACTGGATATTCATCATCAAAAGAGAAGGCTCCCGCGAGCAGCCAGCCCAACCCAGTAACAGCTTCACCCCACAGAGGAGGAGGAACTGGGAAGAGCTTCCCGTTCACCCCTGTTAAGCCTGGGACCCCAAGGCAGGCTTTGTAAGATCTGCTCAAATGTAGTCATTTAACATGACAGAATGGAGAGACCCTGGGTCCAGAAAACACAATCTAATGACCTCTTTGGTAATTTTTTATTTTCTGATAATACTCTGCAAGTTTTTCACTGTCTTTTACAGAAAAGATTGTTTCTACTGTCAAGATACTGATGCTGCAGTATAGTCCGAATTGCTGGCATACAGGTGTTTCCAAGCATGCCAAATCTGTTGTGAAAGTAGGACCACCTCTTTCTTCATGCACCTTCGTGTCATTGAAAAGATTTTTCCAAGTTTACTTGTCACGAGCATTTACGTTCTGTTATCAACAAATGTGAAATTCTGTATCAATGAAGTATGAAGGTAGCACAAATAAATTACCCAGAAAAATACAGCCATTACCAAAATTAATCAATAAATTTCAAGCAGCAATCTCAACTCATTATACATAGGAAGTATTTTCCTGTTGCTGTTTCGAGGTGTGTCATGATAATAAACTGGATTTAATGATTTCATTACACTTTATGCTAAAAGTAGCTTGTTTTTCTTTGCAACCTTTCACTGAAATGGTGCGATGTTGATGTTTACCTCCCTGAATTTGTTTCTTGCTCAGCATTTTCGTTGTACAATAAGGTAAAGAAATTTCAGGATGTGGATTTTTGACAAACCATTCATTCAAATTATATGTGGTTATTTATTCATGGGACTTGAGCAGTCATCTCAATCCCATCAGTACACTTTTTGACTGAACCACTGAGCATTTTTACAGGGAAAAATAAGCAGAACAAGGGCAATACCTACAGAACTGAGTTTCAGAAGAATCTTCCTGAGATATGTGAAACATATGTAGTTCTTTTTCATAAAATAACCGGTATCAGCAAATAACATAGAGCAAACTTACTGTATTTATTTGCATGCAAATTTAAGATCACTTTTGCTGTTATTTAGGCATCTATAGCTCCAGGGCATTACTGCTTATATAAAACGATGTGTATGAGTAATATCAAAAGACAATCCTTGTAAAGAAGACATGAATTAATAGTGCTGCTGGATCTTTCCAGAGTTTGTATACTCTCAATTTTTCTGTTTAACTGTGCAGCGGTGTTTTTCCCTGCCGTCATTATCCATCTGCACGATCCTAGTGCTCCCAGTCTGCCAGGCAGCTCTGCGGTGTGGGTATCTTGCCAATGAGTTTTAAAATGGGGCCATGGCTTTTCCTTCCTTCTATGATTATATTAAGTGGGCTAGGGGCCGTTGGGGTTTGGTCAAGACTTTAGAGGGCTGTTATTTTTAAAACAATATTTGATCTTTGGGAGGTGGGGTTTTTTTTCTGTTATACAACATGAAACTTCCTTCTCAGTGGCAGTGGTATTATCAGCCCTCAATAACAGTAGTGTTACGCTGGGTTACAGCTTGCCAACAAAGAGCTTACACTTTCCATCGGGCCAGGCTGGCTCACGTGCGTGGGAGTGGGGAAATGGCCTCTTCACCTCGTCTCATCTTGAGGTGGTTTGGGCTCAGGAATGCTTCCCGCCTGCATTTACAGAGTGATGTTAATAGCATCTTTCATCTCTGCGAGGATATTTTGCTCTCTATCAAGTTTTGGCCATCTCATTGGATTTTCTGGTGCCTTCTTCATTCTTTACAAAACTCAGTTTCGTGTTGGCCTAAGCTGACTTAGAGGTAGCACTCCTTTTGTCCAGTGGGATGGGACCTGTGTTAAGTTACACACATCCTGAGCTTATGCGTGAAAAACCATGTCATTAATGTTACTCATTTATCTCCACACCTTAGGTTTCGGGATGACCACACCAGCAACCGTGGCTGGAAAAGTATTCCTCATCGTTTATGGCCTTTTTGGGTGTGCTGGGACTATCCTTTTCTTCAACCTCTTCTTGGAGCGCATTATCTCTCTCCTGGCGTTTATCATGAAGGCGTGCCATGAGAGACAGCTGCGAAGAAGTGGTCTCCTACCTCCCAATTTCCGAAGGGGGCCAGCTATGCCAGGGGTGGGCAGCCTTGTGGGGTGGAAGCCGTCCGTTTACCACGTGATGCTGATTCTGGGAATTTTTGCTATTACCCTTTCCTGCTGTGCCTCCGCTATGTACACAGCGGTGGAAGGATGGAACTACGTTGACTCCTTGTACTATTGCTTTGTCACCTTCAGCACCATCGGCTTTGGAGATTTGGTAAGCAGCCAAAACGCTGCATACCAAAATCAGGGATTATACAGATTTGGAAACTTCATATTTATATTAATGGGGGTATGTTGCATATACTCTCTTTTTAATGTCATCTCAATCGTAATCAAGCAAGTTTTGAACTGGGTGTTGAAAAAATTCGAATGCAGATGTTGCCCAAAGTGCCATAAATCAAGTGCCCGCCTCGGACGGCGCAATGCCATCACCCCAGGAGCCCGCCTGCGTCGACATAACATCTCAATGGACACTGATGGACAGTACGACAGTGACACCGAGGGGAGGAGGCTCTCTGGCGAGATGATCTCCATGAGGGAGCTGACGGCATCGAATAAAGTCTCCCTGGCCATTTTGCAAAAGCAGTTGTCCGAGACGGCCAACGGCTACCCAAGAAACGTTTGTGTCAATACGAGACAAAATGGTTTCTCCGCAGGGGTGGGTGCTCTAGCCATCATGAACAACCGCTTGGCAGAAACAAGTGATTCTAGGTAGAATTTTTGAAATGCCTTTTGTTTCTTTAATAAAAATAAAATGGTGATTAGGGTGGAATTATTACTGTAAACTAGTGGAAAGTTTTAAATTCAGAGACAGTCTTGCTGTTCATTGGGCGTTCAGCATTTTAGTTTCTGGGGGTTTTATAAGTCTTCTCTAATATGCAGTAACACCTTTACCCTAATGTTATCATTTTCCCCAAAGTGTTTTTTTTGGAAGAGGCTTGGATGTCTTTGATGCAGAATCTGATGCAATTATAGAAGAATGGTGTGCATGGTTACGATGGTGTCAAAACCCAACATGTTCTTCTTCAGAACATAGACTGAACCCTAACTCTGGATTAAAATGCATAAAATGGGCAAGTTTGGCTCCAGATTCAAACTTGGGGTTGATAAGGTTTGGCTGAACCAGTATCTCACCATTTGTTGAAGTCTGGATCTGGCCCTGAACTTGGTACTCGATGCTCTTCAGCAATTCCTCCTAGCCGGCCTGTATATAACATACACGTAGGTGGCTGCAGTTACACCAGCTTTAGGGTGACTTCACTTGGAGAATCCTGCTGACTTCAATGGTAGAGGATCAAATGGGCTGAATTCCCCTGACTGTAAATGTTGGGTTTTAACCAGTCTTGTCTGTAACACTACCTGCTACCTAACTCCTAAAAGTCAGGGGACTGTCAAGAACCGTGTTACAACGTGCAAAACTATTCCTACCTGCTGAATTACTGAAAACAGGCGATTGTTAACTTTGGTACTGACTTCATTTAATGCAAGAGAAGCCAGTACGCACGTCTGGTGTCAAATGTTTGCATCACCACTGAAATGCTTATTTCATTACGTTTACATGAAAATAAGTAGCTAAAATGAATGTAGGCTCTCTCTTGTCCTATTGGCATCTTTTATTTCTGCAATATTGTTGCAGAGATTCATGCAAATGATTTCTTCGCAGCTCTCTGGGGACCCCAATCCTGTGCTTGTTTCCTCCAAATCTGATTGTGAAGGTTATACAGGAGAGCATCGCTTTGGAGCTCCCCCAGAAGCTGACTCCCCCCAAAATGTTGGTATTAAGTCATAAAATGGCCTAAGGCTGTTGCTACTGTCTGAAGTCATATTTAACTTGGGCTAGCCCAAACCGCTGGAGAACCAGAAGCATCTTCAAGGAAACCTGGTCAAAGTGTCTAGTTTAGCATGACAAATGGGTGCATAGGAATTCCTGCAGATCTCTTTCAGAAATATGTGCAAAGCTCTGGATCATTTCTCTAAATTCTCTGTACTGTGCCACTCCTTTAATGCTGTGAAGGTAATAAAAAGGCTTCTGCTGATTCCAGCAAGAAATTTAACTTCAGCTTGAAGTCTGAGAAGCCACAATGGTCAGCTCTTGAAAACAGCTTGGGTAATTATAGCCAAGATCACAAGTGAGAACTAGCTTGATCGCTGAATAAATTGAAAAAGCTGATGAAAACAAACTAGGAATATTAGAAATGTTTGAAAATGTTTCCATGAAGTTTCATATAGATATTTTACTCTGTTGTTTATGTACCTTACTTTGTTGTGCATGGGTCTGGGGTATCCACTGGTTTGCTATCCTTTAAATTTATAGTAGTGCAAAACATTTTGGAATTTAACCTCAGAAAACTAACTTTTAATTTGAGGTTTTGCACACTTGAGCCCGCCAGCTGAAGTATGACAGTGATTGCATCTTTTGCCTGAAAGAGGAGGAACCAGAGCAGCAGATAAACCGTCACACCTGGATCTGTATCACCCTATAAACGTAGTTACAGCTTTTATCAAGATGCGTTCGGCCAGAAGCACTCGATGATGTTTGTGTTCTGTATCTACCTGATACGGACTGATATTTAAGAGTACGTGGTATGGCAGAGACCGCATTCAAGAAGCGTTCATCTGGTGGCAGAGGGACCGTGTGTCCGTGTGCCTGCCTGTCTGTGCACTCCATCTCAGATGCTACGTTTGAGCGGCCCTCTGAAGAAGCAGGCAGAGGCCAAAGTGTTTGATGATCCTCGTTTGCAGCCCACTGAGGAATAAATTTAAGCAGGATGTGTAGGGGTAGGTGGTGGTCTGGGAAAGACTCAAAGACCAACTGCAAAGACCCAGTTCAGGAAGGCAACTTCCAGAGCTGCAGGGACTATTTTTGGAAACAAGACAGGCAGGGAACCAAAAGAATAAAAAAATGTTCTTCTCCCTCAGGATTACCCTCAGGGGTAAATCTCTTTAATTATAATGATTTATGTGTTTGTTTTTTAAGAGTGTCTATGGGGCACTGAGGTCTTTTTTGCAGCTAGACCTCTCTTGGGTTTGTATCTTGGTATGTTTGCCGTCACGGGAACTATTACTCATTAGAATGGATCCCGCTGCGTGGAGTGCTACATAACTTGAGGCAGACGGGCTCTGTCCCAAAGGTCTTAAGAGTTTGAATAGATAGGATCCCAAGCCACAGCAGAATCACTTAGGTTTATCATTTTACTCATAAAAACATGTTCAAATGCATTAATGTTCTGTGAGCTCAAGAACTATATGATAACAAATTTGCAAATTAAAGGGTCTTATTTTTTCAGTAAGTTGTTTTTAAAGGATAAATATTATAACTATGATTAGGGACTTATTCTAATGTTTGTAAATTGTTTTCAAACTACCTTTTCCTGCCTGGGAAATACGGTGAAGGAATATGAAACTATACAGACCTCCTCTGCTATTTCTGTACTTTTTCCAAGTTCAGTCAAAGGCGGGCACAGAGATTTAAATGTTTCCAAGTCTTTTTGGTACCGTTGCTCACAGTGGTACGATTGCAGGACCCTTTGCAGTTCGTATTGACTTCAGGGGGAGCTGGATTGGCTCCTAGAGCTGGGTTCCCCAAGGGAGTTGGGCATCTGATGGCTACTCTCTGCACTTGGGTCTAATGTTTCTTTACTCCCAAGAGACTTGATAAACTCCATCCTGCTTCTCCTTTGCCTCAGAGGCGTATAAAGAAAGCACATGCCCAGATTTCTACCAGTGCCTCCATTTCTTGCAGCACACGTATCCCCAGAAGCTGATGCAACACAACCACAGAGACACCCGCCCCCAGCTCCTATCTAAGCCCCATAAAAAGCCCCAACCCCACCTGGCTCAGCAAGGCCAGTTTATGAGAGGGTTCAGCACATGGTTACTGAACTGGGTCTTACTGGGGAGCATCTGACAAGGGTTGGCCTGACAGTGCCCTCATATTCAGTAACTGAAGTATTTTTCAAGGATGCATGAAAACCAAGCTCCAAATCTTTCCTCTTCTGCCAGCTAGCACTGCCTGGGCACCCATTAGCCATGTGCATGAGTATGTGGGCCAAGAGGCTATAGGAGATGTGAGATCAGTCTTTCCTAGTCCTTCCTGCTCTTTCTTTAGCTTTGTTTTTATGGTAAGTTCTCTTTAAACTTCCAGACTTGGGACCTGACTCCTCTCTTTCATTGTGCATGGTCCAACTCAGGATTCCCCAGGGCAGCCTGCTCCTTTTGTGAATTAAACCCTAAACATGCACCAGTTGCACCAAGTGCAATTCCTCCTGGGATTTCATTTTTCACAGACAAAGCAGATACCTGCAATACCTGGACACAGGCTGAAGCACAAGAAATCAGAAAGAAACAGAAGGGCCAGAGTGGGACAGTGAAAGCACACCGCACTAGATTGCATTTTCTTTTCAGGTAACTTGGGGGTTGTGTTACATTCTTGAAATGGCTTTTTTTTTTTTTCCCCAGATTTTATTTTTGCGCAGCCTTGAAAGAATACGATTAACTTAGGCTTTAAAAGTTCATCTTCCTTGATACAACCCCCTCGGCACCACCCTGCAGAACGGCAGCAGTGACGCCCAGATGGCACAGACCCAGCCATCCCCGTTGCCTGCTGAGCAACGCTACAGGCAGCACAGACGGGAGTGCAGCCACCCCCCCCATGCCCCATATCGGTCTTCTGCTCTCTGAGCCCCAGAAGAGCATTCAGGAGCAGCAGAAGGCTACAGGACTTGGGATTGACTTCTCTGTGAGCCAACCCCGAGTGAGAGCCGTGATTGCACAGGTGTGAGCTGCTCCAACCTCCGGAGCGAAGGGAGGAGATACTGTGTTCACCTGGCCCGTGTGCTGATGGGAATTAAAATTTAAGTGAAAATTAATAAGGAGTAATGACCAAATTCAAGCGATGGCTTCTCTTTCCCCGGGATCTCAGGGCAGAATGGTTACAAGGAACAGTTTCTTGTGAACTCTGTGGTGTTTGGCAAGTCACTACATTTACTTCTTGGGTTTTGTCTTCCATGTGTATGTCTCAGACAAAGTTTGGAGTCACACTGAGATGTCATCTGAGTTTCTGGTTTCTTCCCATCTGCAAACACACTTCTTATTTTGTGGGGGAAAAAAAAAATCAGATCGCTTTTTATTTCCTTGCAATGCAAAGAATGTCCTTCGGACAATAGAGAGCTTCAGAGAAGTCATCTCATTGACCTCAGTCGCAGGTGGAAGGTTCTGAAGGACGAGGCTGTAGTTTGCCCGTCTCCCTGCGAAAGAAGCATTGCAGAAGTAACTCCCATTACTGCTAGCAAGCCGTACAAAGGTACTTCAGGCAGTGGTTGGGGCCATGCAGCAGTAGGCACAACTAAAAATAGAAAGAAGCAGCTCTGTTATAAAGGATATTTGTGCCTCCTTGACACGTATACGCTCATTGATAACCCAATTGCCAGCTCTAATGGCACCAAAAATTACTGGTGGAAGACGGGAGAGGTGTAAGAGTCACAGTAAAGCTGTCGGTGACCGCCCGGTGGCATGCGGGCGTTACCCAGCGATGCACTGCGACGCTGCCTGTCACTGTCCCAGCACGGCGTCAGCCCTGGCCCTCAGTCTCTTCTCCTCCCCAGCTTTCTGCAGGTGAAAAATTTGGGGATACTACAAGCATTTACCAGTATTTCAGTCATGTCTTGACTTCCTACTGAAAGGAGGAGTTTAGCAGCAGTGGAGGCCATATAGCCAGGCATGCAGGCTTGGTATAAACCTGATATTGCCCATGTGGGATGAATTTATAATTATATGGGAATTGGCTGTAGCAATGAGAGCTACACTTTTTGTGTTTTTCCAACCTTTAACTTGAAAAATATTCCACAACTAATTATTACAATGAATGTTCAGCGTTAATCTAAACAAAATCATACTTTGCTGATGTTAGCGAATCTATGGGTCTGGCTTCTGCTCTAATTGGATTACTAATGTGCCTTTTCAAACCAACACACATTTTCAATGTCATGTTTAAATAATACAATAAATGTTATGTTACATAATAAATTCAATTAGGGCATATTAATACTTGACTCACACAAAATAACTAATGAAGTGTGCATTGCACACTGTACAACCAAAATGCAATTTCTTTTTTTGTGAATACGTCGATATTTGAGCTCATATTCTGCTTTTGTGAGTGCTCATGCTAGGAAAACAGAAGCATCACGTTGTGGAAAATGCAGGAAGGTACGGCCAATTCCACTGAGATTTGACGCACAGGATATGTTTATTAGTGTACGTACAGTAAGTGGTTCTTTATGCATTATAAATACGGTGTGTAGCAATGGCACAGAGGAAGCACGACTTCAGTTTACCTGGCCACAGTCCAAATGCAGCTACCAATAAAGACATATGCCTTTTTTCTTACTCTTTTTGTTTATTAAACAGGTAACATCCACCCTTTAATTAGAATATGCCTTTAAACCACACACACACACACACACACACAAAAAAAAAAAAAAAAAACAAAACCCAACCACACACAAAAGAGGCAACTGCCTGAAATATTGTATAGCCAAAAAGAGGTCTAGGATAAAAATCCAAACTTTCAACTCTCAGGCACCAAAATGGTGTTGTTTTTTGCTTTGAAGTGGGGCTGTGAACCTGCAGCCTTCCTGGCTATTGTGTTTAGTCCTTCCTTGGGAAAGGAAAAGGACAGTACATATGGATACAACTACAGCAGAGTACCCAGTAGTTTGGCAATTTAGCATGAGGGGGATAAAAAAAGCTTTTCTCAAGGTACAGCAAGTGTAGTGTTATCAAGGAATGCAAAGTGCAGGGAAGGGGAGAGGCTCAGATGTGATTTCGAGCAAATCCAGCAGAAAACCAGAGACTTGCTTTGCTCTCCACACACACATGGGTTATGCCCCATCACAAACCAGAGAGATTCCGTCACAGCCCCAAGTAGCGCTCATTGCATCACAGGCTCAGCTCTCTCATCCAGAATATGGAGAGAAGTATTCTGTGAGGCACTGAGGGATTGCACGCTTACGCTCATCATCGGCACTTTATTCCAGAGGTGAACGCCATCAAGAGCTGATTTTGGGAAGACGATCACCCAACCTACCACTGGAAAAGCAGCCCCACTGATCCTTTAGTGATGCACAGTATTTTGGGTGTATCACAGGAGCAGATTCCCATGCCTCCAGTCCCCCAGTCTCAGGGCCATGTCATACCCCGTTGTGTCCCAGCCAGCTCCCAAGCCTGGACCCAGCACGGGGGTGTAGGTGGATTTGAAATTGTGTAACATTATCATCCCAACTGCTTTCAGGATTAGGCCCTTCGGCAGGTGATGATGCTTTCTCAGACTCTGAGAAATACAAAGATGTTCCTATAATCCTTTTGTACTTTGCAGACTGGAAGAGTACTTTTTAAAGCCAGTGAGTCAATGCAAAATTAATGCTCGTATATATAATAATATACGAGAGATGTAAAAAAAATCACACTTCTGACAAAGTGATATTCAAACACCATGTATTTTCTCAGTGGCTATCATTTCCTAATTTTTGTATTAGTGAATCCGTTTTATTCCCTGCAATTAAAATTATGTCCAGAAAATATTTGCTTATAGTAACATCCATGGGCTGTACAGGCAGTGCAAGAATTCAGTTCCAATTTTACTGCAAAACCTCGGTATCCGAAAGCACAACATCTGAAAAATGGGTTTGGGTTTCATTTGTGTGTGTGTGTGTGCGTGTGTAGACATTGTTTATTTACACAAAGAAAAAAATGTCATCATTCTAGATATACAAACACACACATTTTTAGGTCACTGGAATACTACATTGTCGTATACTCTCTGCAAAAATATTAGTTCCAAATTTCAAGCCAATCTAAAGTACTTGAATTATAATGTATCTGCTCAAAAGTATTCCTGTTTATTTTAGTTCTTTTTAAAGGGGCACTGTTTGATAGATATCTTTGACTGAGCTGGCATTATTATCTCCTATTACAAACATCACGAATTTTGCTTCTGCAGTTAATTCCACTGGTTTGGGTATTTGCTTACATCTATATTTCACTAAGTGTGAATTATAAAAGGAATGACCAGTTCTGTGCTGGTTTCTTGTTGCTATCACTTTCCCATTTGCATTGATTGCAAACAGCTGAAATAGGAACACCAGCAAATTATCCAGCAAATGTTCCCAGACACACCAAAAATAGACACTTTGCTGAATATTTGTCTTCAAAAAATTGTTTTGTAAAATCTAACTTATGAGTATAAATTACATGTCATGGTTGGAATTAGCAGACTGAATATTTTTCCTACCAACAAAAATCTTTGACATGAACTCAGTGAAAGATGTTAAAGATCCAGTTTTATGTAAAAAGACCTTCCTATTTTATTTGCCCATTTTGTCCAATTTGTTTAAAGAATGTCAGAAGGATGTAAAGCCCATTCGGAAAAAATGCCCTATGCTGTAAATTCACTCCTATGAATAGGGCTTCTAAAGGGATTAAAACTGAGACTACCTGATTGCTGCAAACACCATTGCATGTACAAATCTTCCAAACATGAATATTTTTACCTGTTTGGCAATTGCAAACCAAGGGCATGCTATTGTAATCCTAATTCAGGCAAAGAAACGTAAATAATAGAGCTCCACTCGCTACTAACCACTTTTATTAGAAAGCCCACCGGTGCACAGCTACAGCGTCAAGGATGACTTACTGACTCTCGATGCACAAAGACGTTAGTTTGTAGGTTGGCTTGGGGGCTGGGAGTTTACACCGAGGTGGTTAAAGAGCTTGCCTGGGTGATACTGGGCAATTCCCTTCGCTGTATCTCAGGACACGGTTTGCCATCACCCCAGCCCCGTGCAGCTCCTAAGGACGGTCCCTGGCCTTGGGCATCGTACAAGCCTGCCCGTGCCCTTGGATCAGGGCTAGCAACTGTGCTATTTGAATTGTCAAGATATAAAAACATAGAGAAAGGCAAAAGAAAGAAAAAGAAAAAAAAGACTGACATTAAGTTGAGGCACACTTGAGAAGCACAGCGAAGTGCCATAGCCTGTGCTAGACTGTTTCTGGCCACCTTTGAACCCCTGATTGTTCAAAAAAACTGGAGCATTTGGGACCCGGGTGCAGTTATCGACTCATTTTACATTCAGCCTCTGCACTGGCAAAGCAGTAACGCTGTGATCCTACTTTCCTCATAAAATGGAGGGGGAGATTTGTTTAGGCTTTCTGTATGATGGCAGCATATCTAAATATTACCAGATGAATCAATTACCAAGTCTGGTTATGTTTGCTAAGAGATCTTTATCAGTAAAAAAGGGGAAAATGGTCTTGCCATCCTACAAGTACAGTGAAGCAAGAAAAGAAGTTGTGCTCTGAACAGAAAGTAAGGTGCTAAAAATATACAATTGGGCCCTAAAGCTCAGGCACGTGACACAAAATTACCATAGCTTTCATTTCTAATGCTCAATGCACCTGCATCTCGCGGGAAAGCCTTGGTTTCTGACAGCGCTGGGGTAGTCAAGGCTTACATTGTCTTCATCTGTATGGAAGCAAAATGTATCTGAGGACATGCCTTGGTCTGAATAGCACTCAGGGATGGAGTTGCCTCCATCCCCAAATTTAAGCATGCCCACAATCCAGAGACCTTGAATACTGGTCCAGTTCCCAGCAGAAAATGGATCTGCTTGGGGGTGTCTGTGGTTTTTGGAGAGGAGCTGAATGTCACGGCAACCTGCAGCTGCCTCCTCCGGCCAAGCCACCCGCAACGTGGGATTCATCCCACCGGCAGCCCTTGGTCTGCAGCAGTGAAGGTACTGCCAGGAAAGCGGTGCAAATCATCAGCAATGTGGTCATATCCCTGCCTTCTTAATGGCCTAAAAACATCAGAAAATATAGAGATCGTTTTCTATTTTAATGATCAAAAGGGTGTTGCCCATTATTCACAGCCTACACACAAGATGTTATGATTTTCAATTTTCCTGCACCGATCATTCAATCCATTTGACAGTTGATCTTCAAGTGGTCATGGTTTTTCAAAAAAAAAAAAAAAAAGGGAAAAAAAATCCAAACAAACTAAAAAAACTCCACCCAATATCAACATGTCAGAAAAGCAAAATAATTCTAAATGAGACCGCAATGATCTCCATGCAAAAGCTGTGAGCAGAGCTGCTTCTGTCCGTAGCAGCCAGCTGCTTCCCCAGTGGTGGGAGAAGTTTGGGTTCAGGAGAGCATCAGCTGGATGTTTGGGGTGCTGGGCATTGCCCTGGAAACAGCTGCAGCACCAAAAATGGCACTTTCCAAACAAGTTTCTGCAGCTGTTTCTACACCATTAGGGACATTTCTCATCACCAGTAATGAAATCAGAGGATGGCAGCAAGTCTTACCGAGCGCTGGACAGAAAAAAATGTCATTTCCTTGGCCAGAAACAGCTGCGGCAGGTCCCAGCGCCTGGCATCACTCAACATGCTCCCAAAGAGCTGAACAAACACCGAAATAAACCAAAAGAGCTGTTCGGGTCTAGGAAGCAAATGCTGCTTTTGCCTGAATCTGGAGTAACTTAGTTGAATTGCAGGTAGTTAAACAGTCTAATTAAATAGACGCAATGACTTTTAAATGCCTGCTAGAAGTCAAAAGGAGCTGCATGTGTTTTTCCAGCACCATCTCAGTTGTGTTTACCAAGTCAAGAGGTGAAAAGAAGAAGCATAAGTTGCTGTAAATTGTTGATTAGAAAACATAGATTTTTATTCTCTTTCAGATGATCCTTCCTAGCAAAACATTAAACTGGAATAAATTTCAAGATTGAAATCTATTTAAACGAGTGGCATTTTTAAAAATTAACAGGAACTTTCCCTCCAACACATACCATAATTGTGAGTGCTTTTAAGAAATTGGTCCCATTTTTGATGTCAGCTCAGGATTTTTCCACTATAAGATCTTTGAATGAAGAGGACTAAAAGCCATATACAAAGCCAATTAAATACAGATAACATTTCTACTGGTATGTTATATACAGTTTGTGAACCAAAAAAAAATGGATATTTTGGGCTTGGCACCCCTTCATTCACAGAAGCGTGGTTATAGACCCAGGAGGCAGAGCCGGCTGATGCGCAGGCGCATTGCAACACGGTGCAGAGGCGTTGGTGGAGGAGGTGTAGAGCTGGTAGTTAATGAGACCGTGGAAGAACCCGCTGATGGTATTCGGGGAACACTCCTGTGTGGTTTTCATGCTGTGATACAGGACTGAGTATGAATTCTGTACATCTGAGAGGATGTCTAGTTCCAGGTGACGTTTGGATTGTTGCAATTAAGCTATTACAAAGGCTTTTGAAATAAACAGGAGAAAAAAATATTACCTGGGATGTGTATGCAAGTACTTTTCTTTTCTGAGCATGGGGAGAAGGAGGCGAGGCAGAAGCACCTCCTGGCCGAGAGATCTCTGAAATATACGGCTTGGAGACCACAGAGCTGTCAGGGGAGACCCCACAACCCCCCAGGTGCTGACTAAACTGTGTGTGGTCGGGCAGAGCTGGGGAGGATAACAACTGTGTGACATGCTTCTAATATACGTGAGGGTCATCTATTGCAGTTTGGAGCTGACTAAGCCTTTGCTTTATGGTAAAATAGAGAGCAGATGGAAACTGTTTGCTCTGTAAACGGTTATAAGGAACTCCCTATATATCCCCTCTCCCCAGCTTCCATTCAAATCAATAGGGTCCATCTGTCCAAGGTATTAAGATAAATCCTGGACATTTTCGTATTGACTAGAAAGGCGCTTAAAAAAAAATCAATCACACTGCAAACAGAAATATCACTGCATCAAACATGGAGGCTGCTAATCTTGCTAGATAACATGAACCCAAAGTGCAAACCTTTCTGGTTTATAAGCCCAGCCAAGCCCCTATTGCTGTCCCCATCTCGTTAGCTAATTAAAAGAAGGCCCAGCGAGAGCCGGTGCTGGGTGCGTGCTCTGGCTGGCACCCGCTGCTGCAGTGTCCCAGGCAGACACACAACCTGCGAGGGCTGGTTTGACAGCCCCTGCTTGCCAAAACACACACAAATTATTTTCCTGGCAGAAAGGGTAAGGGCTGAAGAGTTGCACCCACCAAAAGTTATGCTGGGCCAGGCAGCGAAGGGGAGAGGGAAGCTCTTGGCTGTTCAGCACGATTGCGCTGATGCTAGGTGTCCTCAAGATGCTGGCACTGGGAGTACCAATTCCCCTGGGAGGGGGAATTTTTTTTATTTGGGGGTCTCCCATGCTTCAAAGAAGTTAAGATTTTCAGAATATTTCAGTTTCTTCAGAATTCATAAATCCATAAAGTTCTCCATCACAGAGTATGGGAGGAAAACCCTACTAATCCGATACTCATATTTACGGAAAATACCTTTTTGTTTTTAAATAACAATTACACTTTCTATGCCACTCCATTGTGATGCTACTGTTCTGGTACCTTCCTGGTTTGCAAATATGTCCCTTTCTGGGGAACCACCAGCTACCTCAGCTCATTTCCTAATGGGGGAAAAAAAAAAAAGATACTTAGCTCTGGTCTCTAAGTCTCCAAGAAGGCAGCAAAGCAAATGAGAGGAAGAGAAAACTCACCTGGATGGGCAGCACTGGCAGCTCCCACAACTGCTCCCGAGATATCTCAAGTGGCTCGTCCTGATGTAGGCAAAAGGCCACTCTGAAAGCATCCATCCCTGGTGTGTCTCAGGAGGTGGGAGAAGACAACCAGCTTGCTGGGAGCCGACTGCCCTTCTTTCTGCTGCTGGTGGAAAGCTCACCCGTGCTGCCCTCTGCTCAGACCCTCGGTGACCCCCCTAAGAGCAGACACAGGGCTGCCCGTACCCGGCCAAGGCATGCATCTGCCTCCAGCCCCCCAAACCCTTTCCAGAGGCAGGAGGATAAAAACAACCCTTAATGCAATTTATTGCAGCAGGATCCAGCCCTCACATAAGGGCTGCATTTATATTTACATTTCCATTATGTTACACTACAAGGCATTTACATTACAGGGATGATGGGGCCACCTCAAGCTCTCAGATGTGTTGCTGGGATCTTATTGCACATGCGTACCGGTACCAGCTCAGCGTTCGGGCTGTCCACTGGCATGTCACCGCTCTGCCGTGCTGGCTTCCCTCCTTTCCAGCATCCCCCGCAACAGGCACATGTGCATTTTTCACACCCCCATCCTGCTCCCAGCTCACTGAGACGCGGCAGAAGACGTGGCCTTAATTTCAAAAGAAGCGAGAACGCTGGATAAAACCCTGCACAAGGGCTGATACGTACATGATGAGGCAGTTGCAGATGATTCATTAGACCTTGTGCAGTGTGATTTGGGGTTTAATGACGTACTGCCTTTTTCAGTGGTTCCAGCCACCGAGCTGCACACTTCATTGGATTAAGATGACTGCTGTTGCATTTTCCTGGGTTTGACTTTCATTCTCCTTCCACTGCCAGTGGGTATCTGATCACACACCAAGAAACACGCCGTCACCTCCTTTGCAAGTCTATACCCTATCCAGAAAGTGCATTTTGTGCAACTGTTACATTTATATAGGAAGATTACATAAAGGTTAAAATCGGACTCACCCTAGTCATGAAATCAGTCATTTTGGCAGAAATGAGGCTATTTAAATGAGCAAGTCAAAAAGTTTCACCTGAAATACCCTTGCAATGTGCTGTAGAAGTCATTAAAGCCCTCACCATGCTCCCTGTTTGTCTCTTTGCTTCTATCCAGTTTAATTGGTTTCTTACCCCATTTATTCTTCTGCCTGCTTCCAGGTCTCCTGTTTCCTTCCCACTGCTTTATTCTCCCAAACTAATTCAAAAGCAGAGTGTGAACTTGTGACCTGCTGAAATCAGTGACAAACCTCCGCGGCTGAGCTGATCGCCACACCGGCTCTAAAAATAAATCACGCCCGCGCGTTAGCACTAAACCTCCCTGTTCCCCTCCGCTCCCCAAGCGATTCCTTCAAAGGACAAAATACCGTCACTGGGGGTAATTAAAAACAGTTCATATCCTGTTAGGATTACAGGTTTAAAAATGTGAGTGCCAGGGAAACAAGGCGTTTACAGTTTTCGTAGGAAACAAACTCCCACAAGAAACATATAACTTAATTTTGCTGTCAGATGTTCCCACAGACTCCTCTTGAAAGTCAGCTGAAGCTGTACATATGTGCCTGAAATCAGTTTTTTTTAAAAAAAGTTAGATTTATATTTAGTTTGTCACCCTCCAGTCATTCAAAACGGTTCATGTGGGAAGTTTTTAATGCTGTGATGAAACCCTTTATTTTGGAATGTATTGACATTTGAGTGTCTCTAACCACAGGTATGCCGCTGCATTGACTCGGAGGCTGCCGGTTCTCCTGCAGCCCATGAGACCTTGCACAGACAGAAGGTCCCTTTCCAGGAGAGCCACTCTCTGCTGTATCCCCAAATGGCCAGGGAACATGAGAGAGACCCTATAACAAAGATATTAGGTAGTACCAAATTCGAGAAGAGTTGACCACAAGTCTCATGTCCCCAGAGTTACAAACTGCTTTCCTTCATAGTGTTATTCTGTTTTAATCATAAACTAAGCGAGCAGAACCTGAAGCAAGACATTTGCGTGCCCCGGGAGAGATGTGCTTGCGGGGTAATCTTATGCTCTATGCAATCTTCTGCGTGAAAACTTCTGATTGCTTCTAACACAACACATCATGTTGATACCAAGAGAGACGGCTTCCTCAGTGATTCAGCCCCGGAGCAATGGCAAATGATTGGAGATACTTTCTTTCTGGGCATGTTTGCAGAAATAGGAAGGGCAGCCCCCTTCCCTCACTCCCATAGCTGCAGGTACTACAGGTGGATAAGTGTTGTGCAAAGTTTTATGTCCATCGCCACCTAAAAGTCAATCACTTCACAAAATACTGCATGCATGGCTCTCTTGGCCAAGAAAACAATTCTGACCTTCTTACACTCCTGATAAACTAGAGAAAGGAATAACAAAATACCCAGTGGAGTGGTTCTAATGCATCTGTAACTGATGTGCTTGGGTTTGCTCTGATAAGAGCAGCCATCTAATTGCATCTCTTTGCTTTTGGTACGGTTTGATCTCCTATCACGTATTACACCGAGGGCAGAGATGTGCACTCGAGGCACTTGGATATTGATAGACCAGTAAAAGCATACCAGTCCCGCTGGCACACAAGTTCTGTGCTGTCCCTCAGATCTGTCTGCTACCAGAGATAAGTCCTCCACCCTTGCTGAGCCGTCGACCGGTGGCCACCCCTGCCCTTTCCTGGGGAAACTGTATGGGACAAGTGACTCCAAGTCTCTGCTCGTTCAGTAGGAAATATGTGGGAATTTGATAGGAAGCGTCTTTCAAATGAGGGATTTCCGCTAACCTGTGATGTCCAGGAAAGGAAAACTGTTTAGCCTAACACGCTACAGCGGCTTAATGACATGACAAAATAAGTGATGAATTTAATGGAGGGACCAAACCCAGGATGACTCCTCTGGGGTGACGTGAAGGGGTCACTTTGCTCTATCCACGCGCTTTGGGCTCTCCCCAGCTCACTCCCACCTGGTCAAGCAGGGTCTGAAGTCCTCTCCTGCACGCCTAGCCAGAGATGCGTCCATGCCAGGAGCTGCAACCATCCGTGTCTCACTACATCAACTGGACTGGCAATGCAAAACCAAACCAATTCATCTGAATTATATAGGGAGAGAAACGCTCACTCCTGATATCTCTGCAAATCAGGTAGAACCCATCAGCAATTAGAAACGAACAAGCCAATATTAGATGACATTGTTCATACCCATATAATGATGCTGAATCTTTGCTCTTGGTTCTTCATGACTGCAAGTAAAATCTTGATTTGTACCAATATTTATTTTTATCTTTCATCTTCCAAAATGTAGGTATAATTAAGGGACCTCTCATGAGCATCAGCTGTGCTATTACAGAAGAAATGAAATATTCCTATGCAGATCTAATAGATGATGGTAAATGTTAGCATATCCTTGAGATTTGTGAAATCGTTTAAGCAGAAATTATTTTATATTAAAAATGGGTTATAGGCAGTTACAGGCTGTATCCAGAGCTCTTTAGAGAAAAAAAATGAACCATCAAGAATAATTTTTTACTGACTGTTTCCATATGAAGTGCAATCACCTTTTTTCTAACTGCTCAGAGCATTACCAATAACGAGGAGCCTGTGGATGAATTAGATATTCCGTCTTTGCTCCCTTCTGTCGCCGGTACTTCTACCGCTCGTGATTTCCAAGCATCTCATGACCAGCCATAAGCTTATCCTCAAGCGTCTGAATGAGAAGCTTTTGGCATCCTCATTTCATATACATTACTCAATGATCTTAAAAGTCTTTTCCAACCTAAAGGATTCTATGATTCTATATGCAGAAACTCAGATACTGGAGAATCAAGGACTTGTCCATCATGACATGGGAGACCTGTGCAGGAATTAACAGCAGATCCTTGAGCCCCAGACCAGTGTCGTAGGCAGCACTTTTTTCTATGTGGTTTCTCCTGAAGATGATGAGGATGAGAGTCCCAGCCCTACAAATCTTGAGCACCTTGGCTCCAACATAAACAGAGAGTATTTGACATTTTCTGAATTTTTCACCAAACCCTTGGACACACAAAGTTGGTAAAAGCCGACAATCAGGCCACAGCACTGAAAACTTGAGAGTATTATTAAAGGTAAATAAAAGAGCTGAAAGGAGATGTTGCCGTGTATGAAGCTGACGGGGTATCGGAATTATGAAGCAGGAGTCAGAAAGCAGCTCAGCGGGATTTTAACAAAACATCCGTTTATCAACGTAGTCTAAAAAAAGCATAGCTCTAGGTTTTGAAACTGCCAGTGAAGAGACAGCTGCATGTCTCAGCAATTTTAAAAGCTATCCTAAGAATGACTTTATTTTTGCTTTGTACCTAAGCATCGAAAAGTCAATGAACTAACTTTTTAGAAGTTTTTTATGGTATCACCTCCCAACCTGAATTCATTTTGATCTACGCTCCTTTGCTGTAGAAATATTACTTCAAAAGTGCACATGGAAACAATGGTGAGGGATCATTCACTCTTTTTTTGGCTGGTTTCACCTACAAAAGAGCAGAGACAACAGAGAAATCTGGGGCAACAGACACTGCTGCAAGTCCCCAGAAATATCATAACCACTTTCCTGCTACAGCACATCAGTTTATTTTCCAAAGCAAGTGGAAAAATCACCAGTGCAAAATTTTGCCTTGTGTCACGGGTGCTTTTGCTTGCTTTTGCGCAGAGATGCTGAAGACAGGTGCAGCCAGAAAACACTGTCAGAGAGGGCTCACACGCACTCCGTGCACCTCCACAGCAGAAAATACGGCTTAACACAGGCAGAGGTAACAGCCAACCGAGCGGTGGGATAACACACGCTCGCTGTGCATCGCAATGCACAAGGTGGGATGCCCAAAGCATCCCTGGGCATCGTACACACGTCAGTGTAGCTCCTGATATTTAGACCCCCTTAAGCCAAATGTGGGAAGACGCAGGTGCCTCGGGGGGATTTGGGGGCTCTCCAGGGTCCCTCTCGGCATGTCTTTCTCCCAGGGCTGCTCCTGCACCATCTCTCCCCTTCCTGCCCCTCACCTTGATCAGACCTGCAGGCCACCTCAAGACTCAAAAGCCTGAGCAGAGGAAGAGGTGTCACCACAACGCCCAGGTCTCCCTCACAAAAGCAGGGTCCTGAGCATCTGCAGCACCTGCAGCGCCACAGGGCCCTGAGTATGGCTCTCGGGGCTGAGAAGCCCAAGTGCTTTGCAGATCAGCCACAGCACCATCACCAGCCCTGGGGCAGCATCCAGAGCATCGCCAGCAGCCATCCCATTTGCAAGCAGAAGATGGTTTGGCACTGGTGCCCAAAGAAGTGCTCCTGGATGCCCTTCAAGCAAATAAATACGTAACAACTCCAGCAGAGGAGACTCGGGAGCCTTTTTTTTTTTTTTTTAAGAACATAATTTGATTAAAGGGTTTTAAAGAAATTGTCTTTGCCCGACAAGAGGCAAGGAGGGCTGGTGCATTGGCAAGACCCTGGTGTTCAGGGTGACCCCGCTGCTCGCAGCAGCTCTTTGCCCGTCAGCCCTGCGGCTCCACAGCAGGCACCGTCCCAACATCTCCCACTGTTGATGAAAATCTGGTACCAGGACATGGGAGGGTCTCCACAACCTGCTGGGAGGGGAACAACCTCCACAAAGCAAATCATTCCAAGCCACTGCTGGTACCCACAGCTGCCCAGGGCCAGGGGGAAGGTTTCCCAGTACTGGAGCTGAATTTGATACGCCCAAGGCAGCACCGGTAACATATAGTCAGGAGAGGGTGCGTCCACTGCATCAGTCAGTGCTGTAAGTCATCTTCATTCTAAAGTCTTTTAAAACTCCAGAAACTGCAGCTGGGTGTTATTAGCACCAGCCCTCTACCCTCCAGTATCTTTCTAGTACCCCAGTAATGTTTAATAGGCCACGTCTGCAGCTCTGGGAGTCTGGGAGCTACCAGTCAGCATCATCCTTCAGAGAGCTTGTCTCCACCTGGTTCAGTGCCTTCTTGTGTGGGCAGGAAATTTGTTGTGAACGTTATTAAAGTGCCTGCAAGGAGGATGCTGAGGACATGAGGAGAGACTCAGTATGCAATAATCACCTTTTGAGTGGTTCGGTGTTTAATTCAAACCACAAAGGTTTTCTCCACTGCAGTTAAACAGCACAGTCTGCGGAGCTGCCCCAGGGAGAGCGAAGTGACAGGTCCCCACGTCGATTTTCTTCCCCCACTGCTCAACAAATTTAGTCATTCAAATCCTAACATATTATTGATGGGCAACTTCTGTCTGGTAAGTACAAAGAGAGAGAGAGGGGCTGAGTGAGGGGGTGAAGGTGGCACTCAAACTCTTTTGTTTAAGGTGCTGTCACCCACAGCAGTGACTGGTCCTGCTTTGGGGGGATGCGAAGAGCCCGTCTCCTTTCAGGACATCAACAAGGATGCCTGTTTGGATTCGTATACTTTCCCGCTATGAATTGGATAAAGACCAACATCTTCCTAAACAGTTTTTCCAGCAACAATTTTTTGCCACTCAGTCTATTTTAAAAGGGGAACTGCTGACTTTTGGGGTACACCAAAGGTGAAAATTGTTATTTCTGTTATGCCAATTTCTGGCTCGTCTCTCTGAAACCGCTACAAGCAGAGCCAGGTTTAGCCCAGCCAAGCTCACGCTCTGCCATAGCGGCTCACACCCTTATTCATCATGACCTGTCTGCTCCCGTGTACATTTTTAACATAGCCTGACAGGAGAGTGCAGAACGGTGGGAAAAAAGATTATTTTCAGAAAGCTGTCCCTAGAAACATGAATTTATTACTTTTTTTATCTATACTTTAATTTTTATATATTTTAAATATATACTAATTTTTCCAAGTCTTTCCTAACTCTCGGTCAAGAGTGTCAACATAAACTAAATATGAGGAGGCATTTATACTAAGCTTACACTAACACCGAACATGCTGCCATGGCTATATTACTACTACATCTTAACAGGTGATTACAAATTATTTTAACAGGCCATGCAAATCTCCTAATATGCCAAAGGTGTCCTGCCAGCTTTTCTTTCTAACCCACCCACGGAGGGAATGCAAAGGCATCTGAGGAACAGGCTAACCTCTGTGTATCAACATAGCCTTCAGGTTGCCTATTCCAAACTAAAATTTTCCCTGATTGCATTTCTAGAAAGGTGAATTTTCCAGTAGGCACAACACAACCTGATTGTGCCAAGCTTACTGCCATGCAAGTCCCAAAGGTGTTCTGCCTGCACACAGACGTTCAGAAGCATCCATCTTTGCAGCCACTGTCCTCGTTAGCTGGAATGGAAAGACTTTGCTAGTGTAGACATTTTTTTTTAAAAGCAGAAACTGGACTGTTTCCAAGTGGAAATAGCCTTTTTTTGTCTGCTTTTTTGGCCTTTTTAGAGCAGCATGTGAAGAGCATCCACAAATTGCAGCCTGTCTCCCACCTCCCCACAGAGGATTCATCCTGTGCTCAGCCATGACACGCACTTCCCTCGTCACCGGCCTCTGTTCCCAACCAGCATCTACACCACTGCCACACAGGGGAAGGGAAGATAATGAGAGACGGGAAAAAATGAGATAGAGAAGCCAGGCGATAGCCACAAAGTCAGGGAGGTACAGGGAGATGAGAGCACAGTGGATATAAAGGGGGTTGGTATACAGCAGCTCTCCTAGTGCCTAATTAAAGACCGATGTCTAATTGAGATGCTTTCAGTGGTGGTCTCTGCACTGACCACCCGCCGGTCCCCCGCAGCAAGAGCCTGGGCAGGGGTGTTGCAGCCCCACACCTCAGCCTTCGGGGTTAGGACCCCACTCAGCCTCAAAGGCTTCAGGGCTTGTGTTTTCAGTATACAGGAAAGTGAGAATTAAAACATCACACGGGTGCACGGTGACCTCGTCCTGCTCTATTCAAATCAATGCAAGGTTTGTCACTAACTCCCATGACAGCAAAATCGAGCAGACTGTGGTATATGAAGTGAAAACCCTGTGGTTCTCCAGTTGTACCATCACAGTTTAAGCACATGCTCCTCTCAGATGAGCTCCTCCTTTCCTCCCTGTTTCTCTATCCAATTCCACAGAGCTAAAACCAGAATAATTTAGGTTGTCCATTTGCAGACGTACTTGATACAGTGCAAAGTAGCACACTGCCTTTGGGGATACAATTAACTGCAGGAGACGCAGAGAAGAGCATCTCTTGCTTCTGCAACCAAAGGTGTGAAGTACCATCTCAAAGGCAGACAAGGTGCTGGACCCTTACAGCCATGGGAAGGTTTCCCAAAACCACCCAGACTGGTGGTTATGAAGGTTTCTTTTAGCTTCCTGTCAACTGCATTAATGGTTGCCTGTTCCCTATAGACCAGATGGGTTGCAATCCATTTTCCAGACTAAATTTCCTCATTTGGATAAAGATCATACTTAGGCAGACCTCATAATGGGAGATAGCTGTCTTTTAGGAGAGGTGAGGGATAATGAACCGCAGATAGAGCCAACCCAACTGACAAACTGAACATCAAGCAGAAACACACAAGCCCTGAAGACCAGTAAATAATTTTTACAACTTTTTAAAAATATTAGCAGTCATCTCCTGCACTAACAAGTGTGTTTCACTCTGCAGTCCAAGCCACAAGCAGCTGATTTCTGTTTATACAGTCTCAGCAGAGTAAACCCCAGCTGTTTGCTGCTGGCCAGCCCGAAGTCACGCAGGATAACAGCTGTGCTCCCCTTCACAGAGGACAAAAGCTATTTTTAGCATTAGTTCTCTTTATTTTTGCAGTGCTCACCACTCTAAGACCTGATCAGCAGCTGAGCGATTGGAAACGGGGATCACTGTTATCCTTGGTTTGGTGGTAGGGAGGTAGATGTTCAGAGGTAAGAAAATACACCTTTCTGAAAGAATCCAGGGCTGGTTTGAAGGGGTGCGAGGAGCTGCCTTCCCCGCCTCAGGTCCCAGCAGCACTGACTCTAGGGACCTGAGCTGGACTAGCAGCTAAAACCTCACTTTCCTCCAGGCAGCTCAGCCCCAGCACAGCAACCCTGTGCCAGCAGATGAAGCCAAGATGGAAAGCTGTGAAACTGGTCAGCAGAAACCACGGCCAGCATTGGCAAAACCCCTCGGCCGGCGAGCTTTGCTGCAACGGGTTCTCCTGGGTGCGGAGGGAGGAGCAGAGCCTGGGCAGAAGAAAACTATGCAGCCCATGACAGCTGGTAGATGGGTGAAAACCAGCTCCTACAAGCCTGGGGAAACAAATGCAAAAGGAGGGGGTTTCTTTGCACCGTGCAGCGTGCGTAGCTGGTCTGTTCCACTTGCACCACAGCCCTAGGACACAAGGGTTTATTCATTTCCACATAACCAGGTGTTCAGTTACGTGACTGCTACAACATGCCACCTCCTCTGACTCTGGGAAGAGCAGCAAGTGACACACAACAGATCATCCATATGTTTGTCAGAGCCACTGCTGTGGTGTTCACTTCTGGCTTCCAGCTCTGAAGCAGTGGAATTTGTTGTATTCCAACAGGAGATCAATATGTCATTTAATTAAGATAGATGGTTTCAGGTTCTCTGTGCTGGCATTGCCTCCATCAGGAGCTGCAGAGAGACCTGCTCTCCATCTGCTTGCAAGTGCTGTACCAGGAGCTCCCCCCTGCTCTCTGCCCTGTCCGGTATTGCTGCATTTGCTGTATGTCACAGTCTATTACAATGAGGATTTTTTTTAAGAGGCCCATAGCTGTGCGTGCTTCATATGTTCATTTAATTATTGCTTTCCTTCTTTCTTCTTCTCAATTAACCAAGAAGGTCTTGTCTAATGGACTGAGCAAGAACGAGGCAAGAACAAATAGCAGCTCCCATTAAAGGTCCTCCAAACCACAGCCAGGAGTAACTCCTGTGTGCTCACAGCAGTTCAGTGTGGTGGGATGATGACTTTGAAGGCTGAAATTAAGCTGCTTCCACACACACCCTGAGAGCATCCCCCTTTGCACCTGTGGTAGAGGCTGAAGCTTCAGAGCTGCCCTGATGGGGACATGTCGTGTTCTCCCATACGTACAGCCCCCCTCCACACCTGAACCAAAAGACATGCCCAAATCTCTATTGGGTTGAAGATCAGCTCTGTGCCAAGTCGACCGCAGGCCGACTCCAAGGACAGTACCACACACTGCCTCCGAGCTCTGAATTTAAAAGAATAAAAGCAAGAGACTCTACTGTTCTCTAAAGCAGCAGCTGCACCGGTTACTCCCAGTTCCCTTCGGTTTACTGGGTGGGTGGGTTTGCTCCATCCCTGTGACGCACCGAGTGCCCACAGGCACTACCGCAGCTCACCCTCCCTGCCAGCAGCCCCGCGGCCACTATGCCATAGATCAGCGGCCAAAATCGTCCCCGGACGGAGATCGGCTGGGTGCCGTGTCTGCAGCTCCCGGGGCAGGCACAGCACCTCTGGGGTTTGTACCAGGCAGCCCTCACATGCCACCTTGTTCACCTGGAAGGGCCAAAGAGCAAGTTTTTGGGCATTATCTGTAAATATCAGATTACTGCACTGGTTACCGTACTCGGCAAAAAAACCCTCTTGTTCACAGAAAACATCTTCAAGCAGCCTGACGCCTTACCTGATTGCGTTTGACAGGGGAAACGGAAAAAGAAAGATCCTAAGCAGTGCATTCCTCAGGATGCGCGGGAGGTGCAGCGAAGTCTTGGATGTTTTTATTTTCTCTCACGTGCATAGAATAAATGAGCATCTAGTCACTGACGGAGGTCAGTTCTCACTGCATGGCTGGAATCCCTTGGGAAAAAAAAAAAAAAAAAATCAGTAAAACTGAACTTTGGAATACTAATGGGTAAGATGTTCATCAGCTTCCAAAGTTCTCCTGGAAGAAAATTACACTTTTATCTACAGACAAACTACATTCGAGAGAGAGAGATTAAACCGTTGCAAACTACTAAGAGCACAATAGCATTAGCAAGGATCCATGGGCCAAAGCAACAGCCAGTCTCATCTCAGGGAAAAAGCCCATTTACTTCATGCAGCTCCTCCAATTCACACTGGATGAGCACATCGCTTACAAGGAAGATTACAGAGAGCTAATCCTGTGTCTCTCTACAGCAGAAAGATAAACAGCACTGTGGTTCGCTCACAACCAGCATTGTACTGTAATATATTGCGCTTGAAATCCAGCCCCTGCAGCACGGAAAGAGGGGCTTCTGCGAGATTTCCCTTTTGCAAATTGATTTTCTTCCTGGGGAAGGAAAAAAAAAAAAAGGTCATTAAAATGCTATTATTGGTGAAAATGTACATCAGATGACTAGGAATAAGACTCAGTTCTGCCAGAGCCAGTTTAGCTCTGCTCTAGGTGCTGCTTTGCTGGACGGCGAGTCGGCTTCGCTGTGCCAGGGCAGGCAGGTCCGAGGCGGGTCCGGCGGGAGCTGCAGCACACCCTCTGCCCAGCGCCTTTAGCATCGGCAGCATTTTGGGGAGGCCACACTTCCCCCTCAGAAAACCAAGTATCTTAAGCAAGCTACCCAGCCATGCAAGCATTTTATAGTGCTGCTTAATAAGTGCTACTCGTTTTCTGGGGAAGCCTCAAACAGGTGGTTTTGGTCCCAGATGACTTTGTTTAAATTAAAGGTAATAACTAGAACAAAATGTCAGTGGCCAAAGGACTGCTGAAATAGCATCTTCCAGAGCCCTTGCTGAGAAAGGGCAACCTGTGCAGGGGATCAAGGCTCCTACAGCAACCGGGGTGCCCTCGAATTGGGCCAAAAGAGGCGACACCATGGAGCCAGTCACTCTTGAAGGCTCAGGCTTTTGTGCCAGACCAGGGAAGCACAGAGCTGCCTGAGAGCCAAGCCCTGCTACGCTATTTGTTCCAGTTGTTTGGTTTTGCAGTGCTCAGGGTACCGTCACAGCAACCAACATAAAATTAAATAACTATCCTGGCACCTCCAGTGCTTACTGCATGGAGGGAGGTGGAACTAGGTGCTGTGGTTCCTGGCTGGAGGCAAAGTGACAAGATACCTACAGCAACCCCCCTCCCAAACCCTCTCTCACCTTTGCTGAGGTGTGTAACATCTGGCATCCCAGCAGACGGATATCCCTTGTGGCAAAGCTGCAAAGCCACCAAGGTTGGGACTCATGTGAAAATGGTATCTTCAGCAGGTTCACACACAGCTGGCGGGTTAGGAAGCCGGTTTGGTTCTGTTTTTCATCCCTGGGGGCTGTTTGGGTTTCAGTGTGGATGTACATCCACAGAAAGAGGGAGCACCGCACAGCTCATGTGCTCCTCCTTGTTTTCCCACACCTAGATCACTAGCCTTTGGCACTTTAATACACATCATCTTATACAGCACACAGGTAAAAAACAAGCAGGCTTTTTTTTTTTTTCTTTTAATGTCATTGATCGCTATTAATGTGTGAGTGAATCATTACACTGCATCCCAGTGTCCCTGAATTGAATGATAAATGCCACAGCAGAACAAAGATACGAGAGATGACCTACTGCAAGCAGAGATCATGAGCTTGAAAAAAAATCTATTACTGCCCAAGGTGAAAAGAGGAACAATCTATGGGTATAGAAACCGAAACTCCTATGCTGCCTTCCCAGGTCAGAGCAAAAAAAGACTTTGTACATCCGGAGCATCTGCACTAAATTCAGCACCAGAATCATCTTGTTAGTAATTTTGGGGTTGAATATTGATATGAAGCTTGATTTTTATTTTTACCTTCTTCGTTAGCACACCAAGGTGTAAGGAAACTACTCGCCAGTATGTTGGGACCCTAAAAACCACAGAAGATACATTCGAGTCAGCAACAACCTACAGCAGAAAGATATGAAGAGTTACCAAAAATATCCAGGGGAAGAGAATTGCTTCTAAATGGTATTTCCAACGATCACCTAAAATCTGCAAGGCTTGCGCTATGGTAACACACCTTGTCATTCCTTGCAAGCCTTGGGACCACATTGTGACAGCAGCTAAGTTTTTGACCCTTTGGAGAAGCCGCAGGCCCTGGGGAGGAGGTCCAGCAGCAGACGGCCAGGTTTGCTGGACTCGCTTTAGCTCCCTGCATCGCCAGCCCGGCTGCACCTCCGTAGGAACAGCAGGTCCCCAGGCAGCGCTGGAGGAGGTCAGGTGGGTGCAGAGAGGTTTACAAGCTTGGACTCTCTGCTCTGAGACATCACAGTGGTGTGGGAACAGCCACACAAGGGGAACCTGCCAGCATGCTGAACAGACCAACAATCTCTCGTCTGAAGCCCACAGCGGTGGGTATTTTCCTGAAGTTTTATACCATTTCTATGCGAAAGATGCAGGCCAGGAAAAGACAAGACATTATTTTAAAAAAAAATCTCAGTATGAAAAAAAAATAAATAAAATCTGTGTCCCTCAGCATGTAAGCCAGTCACTTCAGGGGGGCAGAGACACTCTTTAGGAGTGCTGCCCAAGTTCCTGCCTCCCCCACGGCACGGCCCAGCAGTGGGTTGGAGTTGGGACCAGACTGCCAGTGTGACCCGCCACAGCCCTGCCTGCTCAGGCCAAAGGTCTGCTGTTGGCCACAGCACTTGGGCCTGCTGCCAGCGCCCACAGCGACCCACACAGGGACAGTTATCTCCTTTTGGGGGGCGGGGAGTGAATTGAAGCCAACCCCCATGCGAGCACGTTGCCCTGACAAGCAATGACTTTGCAGTATGCAGCAAGACCAAGTGGATCAGCCAAGGAAATATTCTCATCGGCACAGGCTATTTACTCTCAGCTTTTCCCTCGGCTCACGTTGTTTAGCACAGCTCTTTTCAGCGTTCCAGCCGTCCCTACAAGGACAGAAGGATTACATCCTTATGGAAACTGCCACAAGCATCCAGCCGCTCAGCCCAGGTGCCAAGGCACCTTTTTCCACAACAGCAAAAAAGCAAATACATTTTCTCATCACTAGAAAAATCACTACTCGTCCCAGCTGCTGGATCAAACACAATCTGCCATCTGCTTTACAGTATTGCTTCCTTTAGCTCCAGCCACGCAGGGAACACCGTAGCAGACGGGTAAGTCCCATCTGCCACTAAGAACAACCGCAGAGGTTGCTCCCTCTCAACTTGACTGGCAAAGCAGCACATCCAGGGATGTATTTACCCCTGTCCCACTCCATGTAACGGATAAAAAGCATTGCTACAAGAGACACGCATACATAAATCGTAGCAATGCAAGGTGCTCCCCTGTGTATAGGAACCGTGCAGACACCTGGCAGGGGGAGGGAAAGGAAAAGCAACAGGCTGGGAGAGGAACATCTGAAATACAACTGCAAACAAGGCAAACGGGCAGTATCAAGAGGCAAGTTCTACCTGCAAGCGTTGCAGCCATCTCACAGAAATGACAGCACCTCTCCCACTGTCTTCTAAGGCTGCAGGCTCCTATGGCCACTTGTTTTCCTTGTTGCCAGGTCAGCAAGATGCAAAGCATTCAATGCAGGACCCCACGCTACCTCGGATGCAGAGCAGCAACTCCTCTCCCTTGATTTTTCAAATAAATCTGTCACCTTGCAGAATAGTAAGGCCGGTTGTCACACTGTTTTGTGACCATAGAAATGTCTCAGCCTATGTACTGGTCCTATATTTGAAAGCTCATTAAATGCCATGAAACCCAGTTTAAATTGTCATCCTAATCTTGCACCAAATCAGCTCAAACTGCTCACACAATCCCAGACCTCAGCTGCGCGGTAAAGGCAGACTCTCCTCCAGCAGAGCAACGAGCTCTCACACAGCCTTCCCTAAATCTGGAAAAATTAGACCAGGAGCACTCCCAGCCGCTTACAGAGTGGTTATCAACCCCGAACAGCTACATCCACCAAGAGCTAGCGCAAAATTGTTATGTTCAACACAGCCCAGGCCAGTAACGGGCCTGCTTCGCACGAGCAGGTACCTGATGTTCTCTCAGAGACTCGAGAGTCTCCTCAAGCCAGCTCTAGTGCCTCTGCCAGCGGGCAAGGACTCACCTCGGTCACATTCTCGCCCTTTCTGATTCCAAAACTACCTCAGATCCAGTGGAGGAAAGAGACACAGAGCCACTCATCGACTGCCTTGTTACTTGAGATGAACTTGCCCAGCTGGAAGCAGGCAGCGGCAGAGCCGAGTCCCAGGACGGGCAGGCTGCCTGCCCTCCATTTGTGAGCTTGGTCCCCGAGCCCTCCAACCCCAACTGGAGCCTGCCGACCCCCAAGCACCTCACCTGCTTTTGACCACAACCCAAGAGGTAAACCCAGCATTTTCTCATCAGGCTGGCTACCAGGTGCTCCTGCACACAAATAGGTTGAATTCCTGATCACCGAGAGGCAGGCGGTAAAGTGATCAAAGCAAAATAATTCCTTCAGTGTTTGATCATGTCCGCTCTTTTCTTTTACCCCATCTAATGTAGTTTTCTCCATAAAGAGCCTTCTAGACAAACAGTGCTGGCACAGACTAAAAAGACCACACCAGCAGTAAGCACTCAGTGAATTCAAGTGAATAAGCAAAGAGAAACTTGTGTCTTTAGTCAAGGCTGACAGTAAGCAGCCTCACTGCTCCTCAACAGCCTCATTATTTTCCTCCGAAGCTTTGCTAATCTTTGCGTCCTTGGCACAGCTCTGCAATAACCACACAAGTTCTAGAATTGCTCCTGTCTCACAGGTACGTTTCTGAACGAAAAGCTAAATTGGAACTAGCAAAAATAGCCATCCTCCTGCTCACATGAAATCACACTACCTGTAACCCGGTTTGCAAGCAGCACTGATGTATGGAGATGAAACTCTGCCCGATCCTCTCTCGCCTGTATCTGGCAGCAGAGGGAGAAAATGTAGTGTAGAAAAGAATAGTCGAAAAGATTAGTCTTAAAATCCCATTAACTTGCACCTTTCTTCCTTGTGAGTGTTGAAGGGCATGAGAAAAACTCAATCCTTTTTGTTGCAGGTGCCTAACGCCCTTTTTGAAGCACAGAGAAGGTTCATCAGGGTACCCCATCCCTCTCGAGTAACGCACACAAGTACTGCCTTCACCCTCACAGATGGGCAAATTAGTTACACAGGAACAGCTCTATCGGCCTCCAACTGCAACACAAAAATAAAAGCAGCCTTTCCTCAGCATGCTGCAGACGTGCTGTACTGATGCACCACATCCACAGTGGAAGGAGCAGACGCTTAAAGAACCAAACCAAGAGGTGCTGAAATTAAACTAGGGATCAGGTTCAAAGCAAAGAACCGGTCCCTCTTGCAGGTGGTAGCTCAGGCTGGAGCATGAGGAGCTCCTTGGCTGAGTGCTGTAGACACTAAAAGTTCACACAGGGCCAAGGGAAAAACAGAGAAGTTCCTGGAAGAGAAAACCACCAACGGTTTTATACCTGTTCCCATGGTTAGGGAAAGGAGACCAAGCAATGGGCATCTTTGACCAGACCACAGATATCTTGGCTTATGTAGCACGAGGCTGTAAGCACCAGCCATTTCACTCCCTTACAAGAACTGCCTGTTTCTAGCAACAGTTAAAGCTGTTTGATCCAATACAAATTGTGCCTTATTGCAGTATTTGATCCTCTAAATTGATTCTCATTGTCTATTTTACATATAATTCTGCATTTTTGATAGCTTGTGCTTGAACCAACTCAATTTGGAAAAAACAGTTTTATTTTTCATTATTTTATGTACTAGATTTTTTCCATTCACACACTTTTCCAGACACAGCTACTGAATACATGCATCAACTGTGCTGTTTGTAAATGCAAGCCTATTTTTGTCTTTATCAGTAGAATGCATTCTAATTTAAAGACCAAAAAGTTGTCATGCAGAACCCAAACCTCTCAAACAAGCCTTTATTTTCTTCTGTTGAGAAGTGTATCTAGTATGCCCAAGTTTAACTACAAATGTTATCCCACAGCAAGTTGAACAATGCACCTCTTTTATGACTATTGTTGGAACGTTTAAATGCAGACCCCTACAACACATTAATCCCTGATGCAGAGCTGCAGCACAGCTTTAACAGCAGCACTGCTGTCCTCAGCACACACCCACCCATGCAATCTCGGAACACAGCAAGAGTTTGCATCGCATCTTCAGCATGATTCCATTCCTATAATCTCATGTGATAAACATCTTTTCCCATTAATCTTCCAACACTGACAGTTTTAAATATAGGTAAAGTGTTCTTAAACTACAATTGAAAATGCTAAATGTCAAGGAGAATATAAACTTGTATCTACATGCTTCCAAACTGTCTCAGTGCGAGAAGTACATTAGATAAAAATCAATGCGTTCTTTCTTTGTAGGCAGACCTCACAAATCATGACCAACTCCAAAGTTCCAGTTAAACTGTAACTTCACCCCAGCCTCTGCTTACATTACAATACCACCAAAATATGCAGGAGTTATCACCACTCAGGCATGAAGAGCAGGCTCGTAGCATATTTGACTCAAGCATTACCATCCGCACAGCAAACAGAAAAAAAAAATCCTGCCCACCTCCCACAGGTACACATGCAAAAAATTGACAATAAATCACTTAGATCAGATGCTTCTTTCTAATGAAGTGCTAATATAGCATTACTAAAACTTCACTGAATTAATGTAATTGCATCATACAAAAAAAAAGAATCACTGTATAGGACAGATTTTGTGCATGCACTGTTGCTTTTCAAGGCTGTGGTAGTTGTATGCCATCTCAATTGTTATACTTTCTAGCACACTTTTCTGGTAAAATATTACGCATTTTGTTTGTATAGTCAATAACTCTCTCAATACTGAAAAAGCATTTTATTGAAAAGTTCTAAAAGGACACAATGATCACAACTAAAGCAGGAATCTGGCACAGAACGTGCTCAGAATTTTTTACAAAATAATTACAATCCAAGAAAAAAAATGCCTACATAAATCAGTACAAGTATCATGAACTATAAAAGCTACGAGACAAAATAATGATAGTTCTTCCATGTAAAACATGCTTCAAGAACTGTATCCTGTTCTCACACTTTTCATGATGCAACTTTTGTTCGGGAAATGATTTCATTCACAAAACTGTTGTTCTTTGCCAACACATCATTTCTCAGCTGTTTCAGCTTGATTTTGATGTCGTCTTCTGACATATCTGTCAGGGGCAATGCTTTCACTTGACAAAGAAAATCCTGAATTATCTTTTCACCTTCCTGAAATGGAGGGAGGAGAAGGAAAAGAAAACAGAAAGGATGTTTAGATTGCATGCAGACTTTTTCCAAACTCCCCAAAGATACAAAGTTTATTCACCACTAGAAACTTTTTGCAGGCAAAACCCACAGTTATTTTTTGCACTTGCTATCACGTTCTCAACACCAGAACAATCCAGTTATAATTGTATCAGGAGTTCTTTCCCCTTTCAATCCATGAGCAAAAAGCATCAGCTGATCAGCAGAAATACAATATTTAACACTGAGAGCTCCTATATATGTTCCACATTTAATTCCAGTGTGCAACCACAGTAGCTGAGGATTGCTAGCAATAACAGTATCAGAGTGGCCATGTTACCCAAACTAGTTACTTTTTTGAGGAATTGTAAATCAAAACAATGTGCAAAAGGAAAGAACGAATTGTAACCAAGCAACTGGAGACTGGCCGTCACTAAGGAGAACAGATGATAATTAAGCTTTATGCATATGCTTTTACACAAACAGGCAAAGTGGAACTTTGCAACAATCTGAACTGAGTAACAAGACCAAACATTTCAATGAACACTAATCAGGAACCCTGTATTAGAAACAACTTGCCCAGAATACGGAATTTTGTCTAGTCCTCTGCATTTTAGAACCCTACTACAAAGTTTTTGTAGGTTTCTTTTATCATTTAAGACTAATGCAGTATGCCTTCAGTGCAGAAGTCTCTGAAGGACTTGGAAATGTAACAAACACGTATTTCTCTCTAAACACGATGTTAACGAAGGCAGACAAATTGCCTAGGTGAGACATCTAAAGCTATGCCACTCTATTGCCTAGAGTGTTTATGAAATACGTATTACTGAAATATCCAAGAATAAAACATGATGCTGTATTTGTCAGAAGTGTTTGCCACGTCAATTTAATTTACACTAACTTAAGACCACACAGCCAGATCCGACTAATCTGAAAAAACTTCACCAGGATACCTAGCAAGCTGGCAAAGGAAAGGTAATCGTGGAGCAACTGAAGTAGTTGGAGGGAGAACCTCCTGGCGCTAAAAGGTAGGACAAACTAGAGATCGCTCATCCACAACACCAGATCCACTTACTGAGCCAAGAACAAATGCAGATGACCTCTAAAACTGAAAATAAAGTTAACAGATAACAGCCTCTGTCTAGAGCAAAGGCTTTTTAACCACAGAAAGTGCTTTGGATATGGACTAACACTTCAAGGCTTCCATATACTGGAGTATTACCAAGATTGCCACTGATGTATAGGAGGAGATAAATGACTTAACAAGGCTGTGAAGTTTCAGGCCAACTGCTGGGACACAGAACTAAGATCTGTAAGCAGATTTATATGCATGCAGCATGGAGGACCTGACTATTGGCAAAAAAACAACTGCAAGTCATAAGGTAGCACGTGGATTTCCTAGGAGGCTGCAACAGATGTCACTGTAAGGACTCTTAATCTGGCAAAAAGACAACACAGGCTATTCTGAAAAAGCTTTCTGCAAGCTCTGGTTTTCCTTTACGCTACCTGTTAATGAAGCTTCTTTTAAGAGAAAGCAAAGGGAAAAGGGAAAAAACAGTTCACTCAAATGACTTTACACAGCTGTATTATGCACTATAGACATGATCAGGAGATGTGGGTTTCCTCAACTTGTGCTTGAAGCCTGTGCAAAGTCAAGAGCATTTTACTTCTCAGTCGAGAAGAGAGAATCAAGCTAAAAGTCTCATGTGTAAAATGGAAAGAACTTTATTGATATCTATAAATCAGACATTCCAGGTCCAAATTGCCATGTCCTTCAATTTGATTGGCTTGTGAGACCTGTTAGTACTGATGGGACATGGAAGGCCACAAAGGAGAAAGCTGTGTACTCAGCTTTTCTCAGATGCGAACAGATCTGAACATGTTCCTGTTGAGCTTCAAGAAATCAGCACTAAGGAGCCCTCAAATAAGGGGGAGCAAAACCAGGTGCAACGTACCTGCGCAGCCAAGAATAATCTAAACAAAAGCTATTTGTTTTAATTGAAGTCCCAAGAAACACTGCATATAAATTAAGTAGCCAACAAAAGTGATGAACACAAAATTCTAGCTTGGTTCACGGCATAAAGAAAACCCCACAGGACAGTTAGAGACATGGTGCCTTGTATGACTGCGGTTGTCTGCCAATCATATAAACTGCTGATCATTATTCTTTAACAAAAAAAAAAAATCAGTTTCCTTCTCATGACTGTATTTTTAGATAAAATTCTTGCCTACGTTAACTTGAAATGAATCTAAACCAAAACCCACTACACCCTTGAACGTCTCTTCAACTCCTAATGACCTTCCTATCTAAAACATTTTGTTATGGAAAAATGAGATTATAGTTAATTATCCTCAAACTTTGGGGGACTCTGAATCCTTAAACTATTTTGCTTGAGCTATTCCAGCTAAAGAAATTAGAAAAAGCATTCCTGATAGCAAACCTCTAAATCCCTGTAGAATTTCTTGGCTGGTGGCTCTCCTTCAGATTCGTTGGACTTGCCAATGTTCTGAAACTCCTCCAGCTCCAATGCTTTCTCTCTTGCACTTTCTATCACATGTTTTGGGAAAGCTGCCAACTCTGCTACATGTATTCCAAAACTCTGGTCACAAACACCTGGATGCAAAGAAAAAAAAAAAATTAGTAAAAAATTCTTAAGAGATAATAATGCTACACAGAGATTATATGAACAAACTTGTAATAGTTCTCCGTTCTGAAGAATTAAGTGCATGACATCGTTTGGTTCTCCCAGCACTTTCTGATTCACCTTTTGGACTAGACATGGTAACACAGACTAAAGAATATGCTCTTACTTAATTAAGCTCTCTTAGAGCAGTAATTGCAGAGCTCCAAAGTGCTTGAGGAAGAAAGGGAAAACTCTTCAGGCAGAAAGAATTTCCCTCTAGTACTTGAATGAAATTGAATAATGGTTTTTATTAAAGTACTTCAGCACAGTCTGCAGAATATAGTCATTTGCATCATTTATTTTCCTTAATATGCATCTCCCACATTTTTTACTATATTTATATGAATACATACGTGTGTATATATATAAAAATACAAAAAATGTTGCGTTCTCAATCATCCTCCACCTCTGCATCTGTACCACATAACTCCTCAGTCTCCCAGAGTCATCTTTAATTGTAACAAAACCTTTCAACTTTACACTTACTTCAATTAATACACTATTCATAACATTTAGTTGAGAAAGGAAAGTTCTCATAATTGCTCAAAATATGTCAATTATACACAGTTACATAAAATAATTTTCACTTCAATATCAAAAGCTCTCTGATACAATCTGTCAACTCCATTCCTTCACATTACCATAATTCTGATTGGTCACCACAAATATTACTACATCCTTTTCATTCTGGTCTCCAGCAAAGAGTTACGAATAAATGAATTATACATGTAAAATGATACTTAACTAATCATCTATTAAATACTGGGTAACTGAAGAACAGGTAAAGGAAAACTTTGCATTTAGATTTCTTTCCTGTTTTATTAACCTTGTAATCTCAGGTTTCTTAAAGGAAATTAAGGTTTTTAAGCAGAAATTAGTCATCTTAATTTTGTATTTGTATTAAAATCACACACCTGCCCAGACACAAAGCTAACTCAGGTTTCTGCTCAGAGAATTCTGAGCAGAGGCCTGGAAAACAGTACTTTCTGTGTCTCCTCTTCCAGTGATTCTGTCACACTCTTGAAGCATTAAGACAGGGACAAAAATACTGTATAGAAGTTTCTTGTCATGCATTTCAGATTTAGTTATACATTTCAAATGACATGAAACTTGTTTCAATATATACAGCTGTATCCGAGCTGCCTATACTCAACATCCTTGCTTCAACAACGTAATTCTTCCAAATGGGGAAAGAGCAAAACACTAAATGCAAAAAACTTATGTGAAAGACATCCAATTTGAGACCAGGTATTTTAAGATGAAGATTTCAGTGTTGTATCTCATCTGACACAGGCTTAAGAAGATAGATACAAGCTATTGTGTCTCTATGCTCAATAGCACTTCCAAGAAAACCAATCGGCTGAAAAGACACTGCATGTACAAAGAAAAGATGTGTATGACTGAAAATGGCAAAACCGATTGAAGAAAAATATGAAACTGGGCTCCTAAAGTTTTCACCAGGACCAGAATGGGTAAGTTTAAAAAAAAAAAAAAAAAAAGGAGGGGAGGGTGGGAGGGAATATTAGAGGTTTTTATCATAAGAGTTGCTATTCCAAGGGATTTAAAAGGTAGAAGGTTTAGATTTAGTGTATATTACTTCTCTCCCTAACCCAAGTACTCAAAATAAGGCACTAAATAAAGATGGCTTTGAAGGTACTGTACATCACCAGCTCTTGCTGCATTCAACACACTCATAGTTCCAATGTACACTTGCAGCAATTTATGGCTATACTTGTCTTCAGTTCCCACGCCACACTAAGTCCTATTGTTTGCATTGATTTGAGTAAGGCATTCAGAGGGGTCTGAACCTTCACGTGGTACAAGGAGCTCAACGTGTGCTGGAGAAGATGGGAGACAGCAAACTGCGAAAGAACCACAGACGCTGCCTCTCCACTGAGCAGGTTGGGTACCAGGGCCACAGCGCTTTGGGCTAACACTCAGAAGCAAAGCCTGGGCATTGCCGAGGAAAACTGCACGAAGAGAGAGAAGAACGTAGGCCATTTCTAAGGAATAAAGATCTCCAAAGACAAGGACACAGTTAAAAGAAACAAGACTGTGGCAGCCAGAGGTACACTAACCAGCTTTAAGTAGACTCTCAGTAAAGCCAGAGGAGAGCAGTACTTCTGGTCATGCTTTGATTCCCCTTATTCAGAGCAGTCTCCCAGCTTTACAGAAAAGTACCCAAAACCAAATTGCAAGACTATAGCCATAGGGGAATACAAAATTAGAAGTGGTTATACAAGTAATCAAAGGGCAAGAAATGAAGTCATTTCATGGATTTAAAACCAGAAGAAATGAGTAAGAAATAGTCAATTAGTAATGTCATAGGAGTAAAACTAGCATGGTACCACTTGAGTGAGGCTCAGATCAGGGGATAATAAAGACACATTTACCAATTATCTAAAGACACTTAAAAGTATGGTGATAGCCTATGAAGATTATAAAAATTATCTTTAAAATCACAACAATAAAATTTAGTAAGTGGACAGCATATTAGATACATTTCAGAACAATATATACCAGGAGGAGTGAACTGAAAAGTCCTAAATTGGCTAACAAAATCAGGAAATACTGGAGAGAGTTCCAGGATAACACATACTGAATATGCACTGATCATGAAAAGTGAGTTATTAGGAGGAACTAGGCAAGTGAAAGCAAGTATTTGGTTTTGCGTCAACATGACAAAACAGCTTTTAAAATCAGGAATGAAGTTCAGCAATTGTACCTGTAAGATTAAATCCTAAACTAAAAAGATAAGCAAACATCAGTCTCCAGGATTTGAAATATGAGACAAGGGCTACCTCCTTAGCCTTAACAAGAATGAATGATACTTAGTAATTGTTTTAGTAAAGATAACAGCCTAATTCCTCAAATAGCTATTCCTTATTTGAGACAAAGCCACTCCACGAGGTAAGTTCTTGATCGGATCCAGTATAGCCACAGTGTTCTATAGCAACCATGTTCTATCCATCCGAGCGTCATCTAACTCATTCCTTCATTGTGGAATTCAGAAAAGGAAAATTAAGAGGTATTTTTAAGTGAAAACATAGCGTAACAGTATTCTGTCCACATTTTAAATCAAAATCTCAGTCCAGAGGTTGGCAACCTAACTGAAATGCACTTATGGGAACAACAAAAATCACTGTAAAGTTTATGACTACATTAGAATGCCTCAAATGACCACACTTTGCAAGCCACAGTTACACAGTCCTGCTTTATTTAGCATAAAATATAAGCTCCTGCTGGAG
>NW_009633955.1:42145-50306 GCF_000690535.1 Cariama cristata
GAATATATGATTGGGGATATAGAGAAGCAGGAGGAACTGCTTATTGCAGTTAACAGATTAAATTTATGCCCAACTAAAAATTGTCTAATTTATTACCAAAAGGAGTAACTGGATCCACTAAAGCGTTTTAATTAAATACATCTGACTTACCTTACACTAACAAAACAGGCTACTTCTTGTTTTACTATGATGCCATTCATTAAAAATGAAACATACGATTTTTCCTATATCAAACTACTGCATATATTGGGCTACATCTTTCTTCAGTGACTAAGCTTTATTACAATGAACTAGACATTATTAAAAACTGTCAGCACATAAAAGTTGTACTTCTTTTAAAAGAACAGTTTAAGGAACGTAAGTCTTTTCTATCAGCAGGTTAAAACGGTTGATTTAGGAAAACAGAAAATAACCTTTCGGAACTCTTCTCTCTGCTCTTTAAAAAGGGACTGACCTCAAAAGCATCGACTTTAGTGGCAGAAATAACCTAGAAGTCTTAACAAATAATCCTCAACAATATCACCAACTGCATTCACACATGGACAGAGTTCCTGCCATATGCACTCTATGGACAGAGAAGAACATGTCTATTACAAACCCTAAGCCTGGAGTACAACATGAAATTTTTTTTTGGTGGGTGGTTTGGGTTTTATTTGTTTGGGGTTTTTTTTGTGTGTGGTTTTTTTGTTTGGTTGGTTTGTTTTTTTTTTCCTCCATTAAGATTTCTTCCTCAGGGCAAAATAAAGTTTACCCTGTTCACGATTTACAGAGCCTTACCTTCCTTGACACGATAAAGCATCGTCAGTGTGTCATCGCTGGTCAGAGCAGTAACATGTAGGTTATTTACTGTTGGTACTTGGTCAGCAAGAGCTGTCAGTTCATGAAAATGTGTAGCAAACATACAGAAAGCACAGATTTTGCTAGCAATGTATTCTGAAATAGCCCATGCTAAGCCAAAGCCATCGTAGGTAGAAGTTCCTCTTCCCAGCTCATCAATGATTATCAGGGAGTTTTCAGATGCTGTCCTAAAAACACAAGAGCATTTTATAACATTTGAGAACAGCATGAACTCAGATATTGGAGTACGACAATTTATGTTGTAGAGGCATAGGTTAAAAGAGGCAAAAGACCTTTCCTATTCATGTAAAAACATAGGAATAAAGTGCGCACACAGTGTCACACAGATCATTCCAAATTAATCTCTTTGTCCCATTTAGACTTTGGCAGCTCTGTATGACCACTGAAATAAAAAGAAGGCTACTTCAAGAACTTATGAGCCTGCTAAAAAGGACTTGAGATCCTCACTGAAATCCTGCATAAAAGGGAATCTTAAATGCATCTTTCGTAGAGCACCTGCTTTCCCATCAACCCCAACCAACAAAATTAAACAAGCACAGGACTTACCTAAGGATGGAAGCAGTTTCTAACATTTCAGCCATGAAAGTAGACACACCTTTCAGCTGACTGTCTCCAGCTCCCACCCGAGCCAGGATACAATCCACAATGGTTATTTCTGCAGAGTCGCATGGTACAAAACACCCAATTTGGGCCATAAGAACAATCACCCCTGTCTGTCGGATGTAGGTTGATTTTCCCCCCATGTTAGGGCCTAAAGAAGAAATTTTGCAAATGAATTAAAAACTCATCATCCTTTAAAATTCCACAGTTCTTTTAAAGGAGAACAGGCTCTAAATCAAGACGAAGAACACTTAAACTTAATACTCTATTGCCAGGAAAGAGCAGCAAACTTGTCTAACAGGTGCAACAAGTAGCTCTGTTACTAATAAGGCTTGCTTGTATGTCTTACTGAATGCTGCTTTTTCAAAAGAAAGGTGATCGCAGAGCATTAGTGGCCTTCATAAGTTTTGGGACTTTTCAGAAGTATTAGCGGTCATCTAAAACCCATGTCTATATCTAAAACTAATAAGCTTTAATCTAAAAGTCATCAGTATTGCTGCAGAAGAATGAAAATAATTTGCTTTCACCTCAAACAATTACAATTTGTCTGTAAAGATGAAATAGCTTAGTTACAGACTGGGTACAAGCTAACAAGTTATTTAAATTACAATCTAGAGGGATTCTGAATCAGCTAAAACAGATATTAATAAGTTAATTTTAACCAAAGTACAAATGAAATAAAAAGTGTTTTCCAGAAAACTGATCATTAAAATCAATTTTATGCTTTTGCTAACCCGAAAAACAAGTGTGTTCCCATGCATTTATTCAGATTTTTAGTTTTTCTTTTTGATTATGTTAGAAGTGTTCATTAATCATTCTCCAATTTCAGATCTTTGCTACTGAGAATGTATGTCAAGGACATCTGGATGGAAATTAAAATTCAATTAAACCCATAAACACTAAAAATGTTTTCCCATGTAGTAAAATTATCTTAATTACACCAGAGAATAGAGGGGGAAAAAGGGTACAGCCATTGAAACATGCTTTGCATTTAAAATCGATTTCAATGCTAAACAAAGAAAACATTAACAAAGAGGTTGCTTAAAATCTTGCCTACAGAAGGTGCCTACATGGCTACAGTACAATTGATGCCTAGTGGAATTTTCCAAATCACTTCAGCAAGTTCAGGTTCTCCATCTCCTGAGGTTGCCTGGCTTGTGGAGTTGCATTCACTAAGGCAAAGAATATACATATTAAGGAAGGACTAATTTCTTATTTCTTACTGTCCTAGCAGCCTCTCTCTTCTTCCCAAATGACTATTTCTAAATTAGCGATCACCCTCCCCAAACAGTGCACTACAACTACAATCATAACAACTAATTCCATGACTATTAGTTTGGAAGATGAGAAATATGTCTGTTTGTGCATAAACATGTACAATATCCACTACTAAAGAAAACATTGCACAAGAACATTGTGGACACTTTTAAAAATATAACAAACAACAATAGCTTACAAATACCTTCCCTTCTTTTCCAGAGCTAAATCTTATCCCTCATACAGAAAGATGAGTAACTTGCTAGCTGCTCACTCTTTGTTGATTAGAGAAACTGTTTTGACAGCATTTTCTTGGGTTGCTGGTTTGGGTTTTTTTTTTTCAAAGACATCATTATTGGAAATAGCAGAGACATTTAAAACATAAGTAACAAACGAAAAAGAGACCAGGAACATTTACCAGTAATAATGTGGAACATCTGCTTGCCCTTCTCAAATGTAATGTCATTGGGGATGAAGGCCACCTCATCTTGCACTTCAATGCAAGGATGCCTGGCACCTTTCAGCACAATCCTTCCTTGTCCCTTCTCCAGAATGACAGGACGAACATACGGCACTGGTGCTCCGTTTGACACATGAGCAAAACTGACAATTGCATCTAATTGAGCTATCACATCATTCATCGTCTGTATTGGTTCTGCATAACCTGATTTTGATTAGATATACACAAATTCAACACAGTTAGAAATTTTTTTGTTCTTGCTGCAAAGACATCTTAAAGCCTATATTGAGCCCATAAAATTAATTCACCTGCATTAAAAGTCAATTTTGTTCAAGATAGCAGTCACCTTCTGTGAGAGTTTAAGATGTAATCCTAAAGTTTCCATGCTTTGACTACAAAGGACACTTCTTCAGACTAAGAAAAGGCAGAGAGGCGAGGCCATGTTGATTGTTTTGCCTTAACACTAGACAATGAGAAACAGCTTATCTTGGTACAGGAAGGCAACTGCTCACAATGGTAAGACGGCTGGAAATCCAGTACGTTTCCTTCCTCATTAATACACTGCATTTTGATGCTCACGCAGGCAAAGACAACAGAGACACAGCACTGACAATTCAGACACAGCGACCATTGACGTTTATGTGAACGATGGCATGGAGAGGTCTGTAAGATACAGTGCCTGCGATACCAGACGAGTAGACTAGATGGCCCAGCACCCCCAGTACCAGTTTTTAAGCAGTGAAAGGGATTAGGGACAGGAGTCTACAGAGATAAACCATCAAACACCTGCAAATGGGATGCATGTCTCAGAAGAGGTGAGCAGTGACTTGCAGAAAAAGTCCTACCTGTACAAAGTATGTTTACTATTCTAACATCACCTCTTGAACTGGCTAGGCATAGATCATTAAGAGGACTTTAATTCATTTTCATTCAAGAATTACACACATAATCCAGTCTTTTTCTTTAAATTGCCTCCACTTCAGGAAGAAAAATGTTTTTTAAATACACAGGTACACTTGTAAACGTACGACTGCACACCACAGAAGCTTTAAGCAGCAGCAAAAAACTTTATTAAACATACTAGGTATTTATAGATGACATATGAAGCTAATCCTGCTATATAATACCCAACTAGCTTTCCACATAAATACATAAACCTTAGTATGCCACACACAAAAAAAAACACCACTTGAAAATTACCAAGATACAAAAAAAAAATAATCTAACAATCTACTGATTTTGCAAGATACTGGCAAATTCCTTACCACGACAACAGGTCAAAGCTTATGAAGATTTCCACCATAACTTAATACACACTCAAATATATTAATACATCAGCTTAAAATACTTTTTTTTTTTACCTTTAATACATTTACTCTTAGCTTAATATTCATTAGTGCTTTCACTTTCTTCTTCTCTCTTTCAAAGAGCTAAGATCTGTTCTGCTGGAACTAGTGCCTTTGGAAGAGGCAGTATTTACAGAATCCTCCAGCCCAAATTCCCCAAAGTCTCTTGTCCTTTTGGTGAAGGATAGTAAAGAATGTCCTGTAAGTAGGCAATCTTGGAGCAACATATATGGAAATTAATTAGTAAACCAATAATTTTTTTATTGTACCACATAAGCGATGACTAACTTGATCTTGTGTTGCATACCAACATTCTTTCTTCACCATCCTTTGCAAACCTCAGGTCCCAATCCCTCAGATCTCTCTTGTCCTTTACTACTTCTGCCTTCTACTTAGTCTGCCATTTGGGTGGAGATGCCCAGAACCAGGGAGGTAGGTGGAGGACAGACGTGGCCTTTATGGGCATACTTTTGTTCCTTTTATGGGATTAGTATTTGCACACGCCCCATCACTGCACATGTGTAGCAATGCCAGGAAAAGGTCTGACCACAGAAGACAATATATTTCAAACTTTCAACAACTGTCTAAAAACCAAACCTCATTTTTCACACTAATTCTTTAGGGAATGTTACAGTTGTTCTCTATAGGACCTACAAAATAACTGCAAGTCCTCCCAGCATTCCAGACTGTGACAAACATCAACAGCAACATATTCACCTGAAGCAATGTTAATGATTTCTTTAACAATTGCATCCTGAGCCTCTTCATACTCTTCTCTGTTCTTTATATATTCATCATTGACGGAGCTCAGTTTGCTGTGAACAAAACCACAATATTTAGAAGTTGTGATGTTCTGTCTTCACTGCTACAATGCCAAACTTCTGGCCTCCTCGCCTATGAGTCAAAACCAGTTGTCCCTACAACGTTCAGCACAAGGACCACAAAGCAACTAACCTACGATTCACCCACACCAGTAAGATTCACCTACATCAGTAAGATTTATTCCAAGTTGAAGATCACCCACGAGGGCCAAAGCAGCAATTCCAGCACCTCTGAACACATCATTCTTAAAAACCTTAGAGTAGTTGTTTTTTATAGACATGCTATGTGATAAGGAATTGCTCTTAAAGCTGAATTTCTGGCCATTTTGCAACAACATGTGGCATGTTATAGAACTGGCAGAGGAGAATTGCTGCTAAGCAACTGTGTAATTAGCTGAAATCAAGAGAGTTAAACAAGTGTTTATTCTTCTCAAGCTCATCTCCGAACATAGAGCAGAGTCTGCAGAACTGAATATGAAACACACCCAAGTCATGCACCCACATTATAAGCCTTGTGCTTCTAGTACCATCTACAGAAGCAACTATATAACTAAGCAGAGAGAAGTCTGTTTTATTAGTGATCCATGGGCTTCTTCCGTAAGGGAAAGCAACAGATGACACTTACAGTAGAGGTTTTAAGTACCAGTTACAGAAAAGCCTAACTTCATCATTACATTTAGATTCATAACATGTTTAGAACCAAAAAAAGCTGTTTTAAATTTCAGGGATGTTTTGAAAAAATATCCTCTGAGTAAATGTTAAAACAAAATCCAATTAAGGTTTACACTTTGTTCATTTAAGTAAGTTGGTGTGAAATACACCAACATATTGGTTGGCGTGAACCAATATGTTTGCCCTCCTTTTCAAAGAAAAGGATTTATTGCTATGAAAGTGAGTGGTTAACAGAAACAGTCACTATTAGTAATAGCACTGGCTTGAAACCAACCTTGCCCTGTAGGCAGTGCTCCTCATACACATCTGTCAATCAAGATATCTCTCTCTCAATGAACTCACTTTTCTGACGCTAACTCCAGCAGAAACTGTTATACATAAAGCAATAGCCACATGGCTTGTCTGAAACAGACTGTACGATATATTAATCTCTGCTATTTTTACCCTTCTGTATATAACACATGCAGGAAACCTAAAGACTACCTACCACTGACAGACAAGGAGGAACTCATGAGGTGGTTGAAGTCCAATTAGTGGCTGATTATTAGCGACATTTCTTAGGGTTGATACTGGGGCTGATACTATTTATGCCTTGATTAACAACCTGAATGATGGGACTGAATGTACTCTCAAATGCACTCTCAGCAAGGTTGTGAACAATACCATCTTAAAGGGGAGCTGTCAGTACACTGGAGGACAGGGCTGCCATTCATGGGGATATCTAGAGACTAGAGAAATAGGTGGACAAGAATTTCAACACAGGCAAATGCAAAGTCCTGCACCTGGGATGAAATAACTCCATGCAACAGTACAGACTGGGGTACAAATGGCAATAAAACAGCTATTCATAAAAGAGCTGGGGGACACAGGGGACAAGAAGCTGAACACGAGCCAGTAGTGTGTCCCTGAGGCAGAGAAGGCCAGTGCGGAGTGGCCGCACTAGCAGGAACACAGTCAGCACGCCGAAGGAAGTGATTCTTCCCCTCTATTCGGCACTCCTGAGACCACATCTGCAGTGCCGTCTCCAGTTTTGTCTTCCCAGTGTAAAAGAGACATTGAACTTGGAGCAAATGGCCACCACAAAGATTTGGAGATGGGGTACATGGCATAGAAGGACAGGCTGACAGAGATGCCTGCCCAAGCTGAGAGAATCTGAAGTCAGCCTGGAGAGGAGAGACACCAGGCTCTTCTTGGAGGTGCACAGCAAAAGAATGAGATACTCAAAACCTAAGCTTCTGCAAGGAAAATTCTCATTAGATCTCACTAGGAAAGTTTTCACAAGGAGTGGTTCAGCACTGGAACTTGTGTCCCACCACATTGTGAAGGATGCTTGGAGGATGGGCACCTAGGCAAGGCCTTGAGCTACCTCAGCTAACTTTGAGACAGGATCTGATTTCCAAGGTGGCTCCGCTTTGGGTGAGGGGTTAGACCAGTTAACCTCAAGAGACCGCCTTCAACCAAAGTTATTACCTGATTCTGCTTATGCAAGTTTCTACTTTGTTTGCTCTGAGTAAAAATAATGTGATAATACTAGCTTCTGAATGACTCACCTTCCTATCTGGTGGAAGAGAGAGAGAGAGAGAGAGAGATCTGATGACTGAAGTAGCCCTTCCTCCTTCTAAAATGCTCTAGCAGAGCTAAAAATTCAACAAAAATTATAGACTTTTTGCTTGGCTGACCTGTGACAGAACTGCTGTCCAGACAAGGAGATACTGAAACGGCACCAATGCAATTAGCCTGAAGACTGAAATTTTTAAATAGCTTAATCTATAGAGCCATAGAATTGAAGTCCAGTACATAGAACTAACAGATGTTATTGAGATTCGGAACAAAAAAAGAAGGTAACCACCAACAAAACCGCAGCATGTCATATTTTGTGATAAACATAAATAGCTCTTCTGCTATTGCAGCTTGTGAAAGTGTCTGTATAAACACTCACGGTGAATGCAATTATGCTACTAGCTGCAGCTAAAACAGAGAAATTAGCCCAAGTCAAAGGACCAAAAATAGCTAACAGTTGGCAAAGTAAATGGGGAATGCAGCTTTTAACAGAAACTGTATGACTACTCCTCCCTCGTGCCAGTCTTGCTCAATATCCCAATCTGTGAGCCAATTAAAAAGGTGAAAATTCAGCCACTTAAGATGTA
>NW_009633955.1:50337-66442 GCF_000690535.1 Cariama cristata
TAGGGAAACCAGTTTATTGGCATAATTCTAAAGAAAGGAACAATTTTGTTTCTTTCACAACAGGCTTGAAAGCCTACCCAGATGAGCTCATACCTGTTCGTAAATTTCACACCATTCTTCTGCGTATCAACTATTCCATATTTCGAATTGTTACGGAGAACTTTTTCCTCCTTGCAAGTTATTCGAAAGTGATGTCCAAACTGTGAATTGGTCTCCAGTTTGATACTTTTGCCAGCCTCCAAACCTTTTAGATGAAAAGAAAAAAGAAAACAACAGTATTATCAAAAATCCTGCAGCCTGTGCTATTTCTGCTCACTAAGGCCCAGTTTGTATGATGTAGCCTCTCTAGGATATGCTAATCAGTATACTTGCTTTGGTTCTGTACAGGTATGAGAAATATCCAGACCTTACAGAAGTTTACTGATTCATTCTCTGCTGTTACTTCAATATGCTCTCAAACTGCATATTCAAATCAGGTTCACAATTACTGTATTGCTAGATATTCTCCAGAAATGTGAAAAATCTTCATAGCACACTGCAAGGATATCCTGCGCTTCTGTTGTAAGCACAGCACCCGTAGTTTTGTGATCCTTTTACTAACACATACTTCCACTGGTGAGATTTCTCATTCCATCCCCACACAATCTCGTCTTTCCTTCTTTTCATCCAGGTGTCTTGTTTATACTGAAAAAAAATCTAGACTAAAAAATATGCAAGCCCTTAAAGGTGTAACCTAAAATAACTATGGTATTGCCAGTTTTCCTTGCCATATTTGCAATAAAAATTGACTTTTTTTTTTTTTTAAAGTTGATTTTTGAATGCCCGGTTCATCAGCTGCACATGGAATTTTTTGCATAGGATAACCAATTCTTTAAATGTTTCATTTACTTACACATTACATTTTACAAAGAACTTCAAAAGAAAATCACCATGTCCTGAATGGACACTCAGGAAAATGCACAGGGCTGGGGAGGAAGTTCCAATGCACATCCTCATAGGATATAATGTATATCCTCAAAGGATAAAATAGAACTAGGCTTAGCGAAGAGTTACATGAGTCACAGTTCTACAAAATTAATTCTGCAGTATCTTGCAACATACATGATAAATTTCTGAAATATTCTGCAATGCTATCCTTAAAAAAAAAAAAAAGGCCAAGTTCCAAACCAAAAATCACTGTTTTCAACAGATTGTACTGTGACAACTAAAGTCATCTCAAACTAATAATAAAGTAACACAAACATCCCTTAACTCCTTTATACCAGTTCTCATCACTTTATCTCAAAACATTTTACAAAGGAGGTAAGAATCAAAGGCAGTTTCATACCCTACCTAGTTCTTTGGCTGCACTCTTTAAAAAGGACTGCATTTTTTCTTCCAGTTCATTCATTTTCTCTCTCAATTCTGTCAAATTAGGATCAAAAGAAGCCTTGACAAGAAATTCATGGTTCTCCACCTAGGGAAAAATAACAAGAAAAAATTCATATTAATATAGGTAGTAAAAAAAAAGAATCACTTCCCTGATCATACATGGTGAAATGAATTTACTTAATTTATTCAATTTATTTTTTATATATATAATTTTGTAATGCAATGCTGTTTGGTGTCCAATTCAACTATACACCAAATACATCTCAAACACTTGTTTTCTCAAATAATACACTTTATATAAGCAAAATATACCAATTTAAGAGACTACTTTGAAATGGAGTTGTCTGCACATTTATTTGCATACAAATAACTGAGCAGTAAGCAGGAAAAAAAGGGAAGTCGGAGGAAATTGAATTCTTATCTACATAATCTGTATGCTAGCCTGGACTTATGCAGCTAATCAAGACAGAGTGTAAAAGGATGGGGCATTTCAAAACAAGAAATCTTTGGAAACACAGAAGTTTCTAAAATAGTAATTCCTGCCCAAAACACACTCAAGAGGTTATGGAAGGAGCCCACATAATATTACCAAAAATCCTACCCAATTTCAACCCAGTTATTTTGAGTTGAAAAGCATGCACACTTCCTTCCAAGCTAAACATTTTCAGAGGCACAGATGAAGCAAGTTGTATTTCATCTTTTTGTTCTCTTCCCCATACTGCCACTGCCAGGTGTGTATTTCTGATGACCTTACAAGCCTCAAGTTTTATTCGCAAGCACAACTTGTAACTGCTAAATACAAGAAACTAGATTTTTAATATACAAACTTTTACAATCAACAAAATATTAGCACTGTTGTCCAACATGGAAACTAAGCACTGGCTTTCGTATTAGTAATACATTTAATCTAATTAAGTTAAAAAACAAACGCAAACAAACAAAAACCCACATCACTTTCCTGAAGCTACCCCTAGCTGGGAATTATCTGCAAAGTTGTACATAAAGCAGCTGCAAATATTTAGCAAAACACACCAAAGGAAGATGGGGGTTTACATACAGTTTCACTTTTACCCCCAAGTATATGTTAGCAAGAGGAGGAAGGAGAAGAGGAAAGGGAGGTTCACAGTTCCTTTACTCCTTCCCAGACACTAAAAGCATCACTCCAGAAAGCGCCGGGAACAGGAACTATACAACTGCAAGAACCACCACATACATCTTGTTCTGTTAAGCACAAGAAGCACTTCAAATCTGCAGTGCATCAAAACATTTGTAAAAGCATTAGACCAAAGACTCCCAGGTTTTGCAGCAACTTGGAACAAAGACCTGGGAATGCAATCTTGGAGATGAAAGCCACAGGGCTTATGCATTTTGAATTTGCAATGGAGGGACAAGTAAACTATCATATGAAGAGACTGCACAGCATACTATATATTTGAAGGATTGCTACTTTATTCTGAGAATGATCTTCTCCCAATGGATAATCTGACCTTCCACAGAAGTTGCATCATGGAAAACTGAACCATTGGTGCTTATTCCCTCCCTGCAATTACCAGCACTGCAAGGCATTACACTCAACCTGCCATTTTGGTTCCAGTTGTGTTGTTTGCAAACACACTGCAGTGGCAAACTTCTCCAGTTGCTTAACCACAGATGTGGACTTCACAAAATAATGAATTACCAGATTTTAGAGGACAGTCTTGAAACCTGGAGGCGTGAAGAAAGGGGTATGAACAAATTCACTCCCTCTTACATCCCTGTTGATAGGCCTGCTCCTCCCATTCCCTCAATAATTCTGCTAAAAGAACAGCAATCAACATTTATGACAGAGCATACAGCACAAAAGGCTTTGTGGGGCAGATCCTGGATCTGAAACAGAAACTGGGAAGGCTGGGATGCAAACGCCACACATGCCAGCTCTTGTCATGACTGGCTTCATGCAGCAACCAAAGTTGACAGACAAGTGAAAACTAATTTTGTTTTACAGTTTCAAAGCATTATTTGAAGCCTGGAACAAACTGCAGAAGTCCCATAACCTCAGGAGAGGGAAGGTAAGGTTCCCAAGGACCCATGACACTCCGGGTAGCCCCAGCAGGCACCCAGCCTGGCTGTCGGTTCCAGCCTTCACCCAGACTGCCATGTCAGAGAGGCTGACCAGAACTAAAGCTGTGCCCTGCACTTCCACCCTTCAGGGCCTCCTTGCTGCAGACAAGCTCTCATTTCACTGCAAGCAAAGATCCACGCACAGCTAGAGCTTGTAACATGCAAAAAAAGCTATGTTACTGCCTCATCCACTGCTGAGTCCAGCTGTCATGGGGATGGAGTTAGTTTTCATGTGCTTGCTGCTAATTCCACTACAGCTCTAACAAACCTGCTGAAATGAACTCATAGGCTGCTAGTGTGGAAGAAATAAATCCTAAACTGCTGTGAAGTTTCAGGACAGGAGCATTACAGTAAAATTACTTGAGCTTCCGTTTACATTAATAGACTGCAGCAGTTCAAGAACCAGTTCGCAGCAGACCAGGCACTCCAGCACCAGGGTAAGTTCCCAGTGGCTTCTCCAGGTGTAGATACCAAGTCTTTAGGACATCTGGCAGCCTATATTCCCATTATCCCAGCCTGAAAATCTGAATTTAAAAATGTGTAAGATCACAGTTTGAAGACAGCTTCTAATATATTATAGTATCCACCCCAACTATTATAGGGCAGCTCTTCCCTCATTCAGCCCTCATGAAGTAACCCCTAGCAGGCGACAAACACAACTGACTGCTCCATCTGACCACACTCGCCAAGTGAAAGCCAAGTGCAATCAAGTAAATAGAAAACATTTTTAAATTAAATTAAAAGTTCAGCCAAACTGCTAAGGAAGTAAAATTATTATGGTTTACTAAAAACATTAAAAACTTGTGCTATTAATTAATAAATAAAAATATCAGGCACTCACAAACATATTGCCCTCTAATGTTCTTCTCAAGTTGTGTTGCTCCTACAGCAGTATCTCAGATATAATTAGGTAAGTCACTTAAAGCAAACTTTTGCTTTTCTCTTCCACAGCCCTCAGTATGAACATAGAATCACAGAATCGTTATGGTTGGAAGAGACCTCAAAGATCAAGTCCAACCTTCTACCCAACATCACCATGCCCACTAAACCATGTCTCGAAGCGCCACATCTAAACATTTTTTGAACACCTCCAGGGATGGTGACTCCACCACCTCCCTGGGGAGCCCGTTCCAATGCCTAAAGACTCTTACAGTGAAGAAGTTCTTCCGAATATCCAACCTGAACCTCCACTGGCACAACTGTAACTGTGCCAGTGACTGTAAACATGGCCAACAATGTGGCAGGACAAGCATTAACAGGAACGTGGTATTTGAGTTCTTGGTGGTTTGTACCTAATGAATCTACCATCAGTTATGGTCCCGTAAGGCTACACCTCACCAGAAAAATGGAAGGAAATACCAGTGAACCCAACTGACTCCCCTCTGATCTCCCCAAAAGAGGAATAAAAATACTCATCATCATTGTGATATTTCACCAATATATTGATCACTGAAATGCACTACAGTCTAAATTACAACTCTGCACTGCACTAAATACAAATGTAACATTTGCTTCAAAGATTAAGGAATGCAACAGACATGTGCAACAGATTTGTCTGAACACCCTAGCTCCCACCTTTGCTCTATATATCATCTTTTACTGGCAAGAGTCATGCAAAGGGTTATAATGAAAGCAAATCCCTTAACACAATATGGATAAGAAGCAGCTAGACATTCCCTTTTGTTCTACTAAACACACAAGTGTTTTTTTTTTTTAGTTTAAGTTTTTGCTCAGAGCTACTCTGAAATGAATGTTCAAAGTATAAAATATTTAACATGGTAAGTAGCAGACTAATATTACAGCACTGACGACACTTTCATATCTGTCTATGTTAACTTACATGAAATAAGACCCAAGTGAGTCACATTTCCAAGGGGTGCTCAAATCAATGAGGTGACAGCAAATAATCTTCAGGCTCTGGGACTATGTTGAGCTAGCTAGCTAATCTGAAAAACCTGTCCTTCTGTAAAGGGCTGTGCTCCTAATACTCACACCAAAATCCAAAATACCATATACTGAAAGTGCTAACAAACTTCGAAGTTGCCCTGACTTGAGGAGGAGGTTGGAGTAGATGGCTTTTCAAAGGTCCCTTACGATTCTGTGAAAGACAGGAATGGAAATGACAGTTTCTCAATTTTTATTACAGCTAGGTAAATGAATACCCACGTCCCACTCTTTTTGAACTTAGATGTTTCTTTTTATATTAGAACGGATTATTGACATAATTTAGTTGCTATGACAACCTGTCCTTCAATCAAACTCAGAAGAGAGCTGGGGTATTTTGTTTGAACTCCCTAAAAATGTAAGAGGAATGTAAAGTCAAAGTTCAAGTTTCAACATTCACACGGACAAGGTTTATTCTTCTGGTAAAACCGGTGTTGGCTTATCTATAATGGCTTATCTATAGCCATTTTCCAGTATCTTGAAGGGGAAAAAACCCAAATCTGACACACCGGATTCTTGATTAAAAATAACCGACTTGTTAGTCTGTTTAGAAGGACAACAAAAAAATTTTTAAGTAGAAGCTGAAAAGAAATTTGAAGAGCTGGACTACGAAGGGTGAAGGCTTAGAACAGGTGTTAGTTTTAAAGAAAACAGAGTCCCAGGGCATATAAACTGCATCAACAGATGGTCTGTAACTAGTCTAAAGCTATAAATTTCTTCATTAGCATATATCACAAATTACAGCAACATGTCAATCAAACAGTCTTTCCTTAAACAGTAAAACGCAGTCGATGAATGCACACACAATACAAAGAGATAAAATGCAGTGCTTCTGCCTTTGGAGAAAAATATGCACATTCAAAATTTTAAAGCCATTGCAGTTTTCAAAAGTTCAACACCTTGCCATAGTACCCCAGTACACAGGTAGATCTCATATTTCTACAGTCAGCCGAGATCGACACTTACGAAATCCTAAAAGCCTCCCAAGTTTTCCAAAATGACTGAAACATCTTATTGAGAAAGGAACATTAAATAAATTTCTAACCAAGCACGTACATTTCAAAACGCATCTTACCAATTCTCTAACAAATATAATGGGAAAAAAGGATGTACCAAACTCACTAAAAACCTTGGCATTGTTTTACTCAGTTAAGCAACAGTTCGTGTTTTTGCCTGTGTCCTAAGCGTTCAGTGTTAGAAAATGACAAATCAGTCATTTATACTCAACTCTTCTCCTTTCTGCTACCGATTCAAGGAACAGGAATGTTCCTTCCAGCTTTCTTTGGCCAATTTTTCCTCTGAAATAAAATGTCAGTTTTTCCTTGCAAGCATAGTCCTATCATCAGTAATATTTTATAAGCAAATGTAGATGCAAGGCTAAGAAAATTGTAGTAGCATTCCCTCTAGTGAGAAATGTCTTTACAATGGAAAGTAAAGTCACTCTTTACACCTAGACCAACTGTTTTTCACAGAAGCAAACTGTTAGTTATGAAGTCTTAATCCCATCATATAGAACGAAGTCTACTGAACTTTATAGAAGTAGAGAAATATGTAATAAACATATTCTGGCTACATTCTAGTTTTGAGACATATCACAGTAATTTTGAAAATATGAAGAAGCAGAAAAGTGACAAAATAACTTCTCCACTTTTAATATTGATGAAGTTTTTTAAAAAATAGTTTCAGGTCCACAGCATCCATGTACCCAAAGCATTTTTTCATTGACTAGATAATTTCAGACAGTGGGTGAATAACCTCTTGATATTCAACTGCTATACTAATTAACAGCTTTCATACATTCCACAGCTAAACTATTACTAACTACTTAATATAAATGATCAATTAAATGTAGTGAGCGTAGAGAAGATTGCAAAGTTCAATAACAAACTTTAATTGCTAAGTAAACCCCCTCCCACACACCAGTCCATACCTTATCCATGTCCAATGTTGTTTCTATCATCTCCAGAAACTTTGAGAAGTCAGAGTAGATATCATTAAGAGGCGTTATAAACACTGCCAACAACAACATCTGGTGAGCTCCTGTTAAGAACGAACACAAAAAATTATCATTCACAAAACCCCACAACTTTACCAGAATTCACTTATCCAAGATAAACTGCACAACTATACAGCCGGTTAATTATTAAGATTGGTTACGATTATTTCACTGACACATGCATATCTTCTTCTAAAATTGGCATTGTCCAATTTATATTCTGATTAAGCTTGCACCTATTCTGCCATCTTTGTTCATATCTGGTGGGATTAATTCCCTTCTACTATGAGTAAAACTACAGACAAACAACAGTTTGAAAGCAAACCTGCTGTCTGAACATTACCTATTCTTGCACATAAAAAGTTGAAATGGCCTTAGTAAGAAGTGTGTTCTACAGTAACCAATTGTAGACACAAAGTAGAAGCCTCATCATCCACACTCAAGAGTTTTTAATTTCTCTTAATTCAAAATTACCAAAAATTGGGAATATTTGGTAGGTTACAGTATGGACATCAATAGATATTGTGGTGTATGGTTTTTTGGTTTTGTTTTCCTTAAAAAGGACCAGCTACTCTAACCAGATCTTCATAGTCACTGATCTTTCCACTAAACAGAAAGTCACCAAAATTAAATCAGTCTTTTCCAACATACTTTGTTAGCACCGATACTCTATAGCACCAAGTATAACTGCATAGTGCATATATTGGTTGGAAGTCCACAGAACACTGTAAGCAAACGCAAAATGCAGTTCACAGTTAACTTAGCATGCACAGATATCGCCAATTTTGTGAAAGAAGTATTTCCTTCAGGTCTACAAATAAGCACCTATCCAGCAGTCAGCTGTGAAAACTCTTTGTCAGTAAACGAGCGTTTGCATCTTTGCAGCCACTTCAAGTTATGATTTAATCACAGAGACATTAGCATTATTGACTATATGATTTACACAAAATGCCTCAAAAAGAATCCAATACTATGAGCTTATAGTCATTGCATTATGTACAGAATTACGATATTTGCTTCCGTTGTTTGCAGGCAAGGCTTTGCACTTTAACAGAGAAACACAGAATTAAGCTCCGGCTAGTCCAGAGCCTCTCAATTTCTTACCAAACTAGGGAAAAAGTCCTAATCTTTCCTAAGAAAAATTTCTTGTAAAAGTTACACAGTGAGGACATGATTACCCAAGGGAATCTCTCTTCCCTCTCAGCATTGTAATTCATGTAGAAAGAAAAAGGTTGGTTTGTTTCCTTTTCCTCCTATGCCTTTTTTCTTCCTCACTCCCCCAAGCTTTTAAGTTAAAGCTCTTATCTGATTAGTATCAATTAAGAGAGAGGAAAAAAAAATCACAAGTTATTGAGAGATCACTGAACTTGTAAAAATGGAGCCTTCTGCTGATTAAAAATCTTCAAAACTAAGAGAGATCTGAAATAAAGAGATTTTATCTCAAATCTCTTGCTTGCTCTCTGCAACATTTTTTTTTCCCCCCTCCTGTAAGAAGACACATACAAACCAACCTAGGAAATAAAAGGAGGCAGTAAAGAAGGAAGAGACTGAAGAGCAGAAAAGAAGTTTCACATCCATTTTTCAGATTGGACTCAGCAGTTCCCAGTGCACCAGCTGACAGAATGCATGGCACACATGATGAAATTACCTTCAATTCTTATTGAATTTCAATTGAAATTAATTCAATTCTTGAATTAATGAAAAATGATTGTGCTTGAACTTAAAGTAGCAATTACAATTTGTTTTCTTGAAAGGAGTAAGTAGGAAAGTTTCACGACACCATTTCATTATTCAAGTTTGGAGAGTACATCTTCAGACACCACAGGAAGATGTCAAATTCGAAAATCAGAAAATCTTAATTTATTTAGTAAATAAAATACTAATGCCTTTACATCTATTTCTGATACGGTTCAAACTGATACATTGCAAAATTGATCTACACTTTCAATCCAACTTCACATTCAGTATCGAACACTTGAAGAAAGGAAAATAGTGGAGTCAGCGAACACTGAGGATTTATAAAAGTGGTATGTGTATGCTTTTCTTAAAAGCATAACACTTGGCATTAAGAGAATATAAGTAGGAAACACCATTGAAAAATTCTAAATTAAACTCCAACTTGTCTTGCACCTGCATTCCTAAACTGATATAAAAGATGCACGGTAAAAAAAACCACTTTTGCACCTACTGAACATGATTAGCATGTAAGCTAATTGTTGAGAGAAATAATAATAGATCTATGTACCATCAAAAGCAGAGATGCATATTGACCACAAAGTCTATTTGCTCCTAGGTACATAAAACTATAATTTACTTACTGAAGAACAAATGAAGTGTTTATTACCTGCATTAAAGACTTTACTATTAATGCGGTTTAAAACATTGCATACAAATTAAAATCAAACTCTAATCTTCAAACTTGAAACATTTATATAGTTAAGTTTGGCAGCAAACAGAAGTATGAAAACTGACATTATCCAGGGAAAAGAGACAAATCCCAACTATGCACTTAAAGCAGTGTCCATTTTGATGGTACAAAAGGTCTCAGAAAAAATGACGAGGAAAGAAAAAGGAGCAAAACGGAAACTGGGATAAAATATAATACGAGTTTACTAGAGGTGGATCATACCTGTATAGGACAATATCTGTCTGAAGTAACTGACTGCCTAAGACAAAGGGAAATCTGTAGACCTAATCTGGGCTCTTCTAAAGCATTCAATATGGTGTCACATGGGATACTAACATGCAAGATTCATGATTAATACAATGAGCAAAAGGCAGACAGAGAGGATATCACAGACTTGCAAAAGATGAATTAGCTGGAAGGACACCAGCAATACAGTTCCTCCAGGGCTCATGCAAGCATTTATCTTTTTAAGATGTGTGAATTAATAATATTAATGCACAAAAGAAGGCTGCTTATAAAATTCACTAATATATACAATGTGGAAGATATCAGTAGGTGATACTGGAACAACATAAATCAGGAACATAACTAACTGACCTTGACAACTGGACTAATAGAAATGAAGTAAAATTTAACAGTAAGACGACGCATTGATAGATAAACAAATTTCCACTATGAGTAGGGGAATAATCAGCTGGAAATGATAATGGATGGGAAACAGCCAAGTTCAATCACAACATGGTTATAACGCACCAGTGCAACAGTCATGGAAAGAACAGTACTGTAACATACAACAAGAGGTATTTTGAAAAGCAGTAAGGGGGTGTTCAAGCCACTGTATACAGCCTGGTAAAAATACACCTGGAACCCAGCATACAATTCCTGTATCCTGCATATTTACAGGCTTAAAATAAAGAGTGTCAGCCTGAGACGGGAAGAAAGATGCTTCAGCAACTTCTGGAAGACAGGCATCTTGTAAGTACCTAGATTTTATGCCCTGGCAATTTGAGTAACGAACAACTGCTCCCTTTTGCCAGCAATAGCAAAATGATTTCATGACTCAGAGGCCTTTCCTGTCTTATGCAGGTTTCTTATGTGCAAAAAATAAAAGTCATCTTCACTCATTACCCCCCTCCTCAGTTTTCATCATCCATAAAAACAAGCATCTCAACAAAGCAATGCTTCATACTGAGGGAAAGGCAATCACTGCTGAGCACTTCATGGTGTAGTTGCTCTGCCTCCCCAGAGTCATTCACCAGAAAAGAAAGTTTTGAGACTGGCAGATATTCAGAATTGTCAAAGATCTTTCTGACTTTCCATCTCTTGATGAGTTAAAAGATTTTATACAGTCTTAAAACAGGAAAATGATCAGATTCAGTCTCAATCAGTCACATACATTCATAATTACCAGATCATACTTGTACTATAAACAAGGGTATACAAGTACAAATAAAAATAAAAATAACACATTTCACCTATTTTAAATTATCTTAGCTATACTGCTGATGAATGCCCTACTAAGGCCGACTGATTCACATGTAAAACAGCAAGAACCTTTTGCAGTCTATTAATTTCCATATGGCAAGCTTAGCAGTTTGCCTTACACAGCTTGCTCCTCAAAACTTCTAAAAATGGAATTGTTTTCCTACCCCAATGTTATGACAGAGAAACTCTGTTGATCCAAATGACAACTAATAGAAAAAGAAGTAAAGACAGGAAGCGAGCATTTTAAACTAATACCTCAGTTTAAGATGGAAATCCAAGAGCTCCATGCCAAGGCAAAACCAAGCTTTTTTTAAAAAAAAAAAAAAGTTGTATCTCCCAGTTTCTTCCCAGTTTTCGATCTTAACTGTTTTTGGAAATAACACAGCCAGCAACCAAGAATTAATTTATTTTAAGATTAATATTTTAGAAGATAAGTTTCAGTACTTGAAGTCATAAAACTATAGTACAGAAAATGATAAGATACAGCGTAATATTACCGTCTACTCAAATTCAGGAAAGAAATTTTTGTAACCACACCATTTCAAAAAATACTTCTCTTTAAGGCTTTAGCACTTGCTTTATGCAAAGAGATTTTCAAACAAATTAATGGGCTTCTACAAAAATATGCTTTCTGACAGGCTAGGACTGCTGTTGCTGTACTGAATCACCCCTCTGTTATGCTGATACTACGTTATTCTGCATTTTCTTGGTAACACATAGAAAAGGAAAAGAAATAGCAACCTTTGAATTTTCTAGATTTGCTTGTCATAGCACTGAACTTCCCACTAATGAAGATCAGAAGAAACCCTGCCACATTACTCTTACCAAAAACAGGAGCATTGTGATTTAAAAAAAAGCCATTCAAATTATATTGATAATGCTTAAACTGGTTTGTGTTTAATTACAAGCCAAAGTGCAAAGCGAGTTCAAAAGGAACACAATATTGTACGAATGGTGTCTTGTTTGTAAGATCGTAATACACACACAAGAATTCTTAGAGACAAGCTTATGTCAAAGACCAGACCATGACCCAACAGCTGAAGTATTTCAGCTACACACTAACAGGAATGCTTTTTCATGTAAAGATTTGGCTACATTTATTTCTAAGTACCTGACTGGCATTTAAAAATTTCAGCTTATTTCAAAATCAAAAGTCTCTACACTTTATTCCTCCAACAAAAGTACACAGGAAATAAGTAATCTTTGGAAATTTACACACTATTTCTTTGCATCATCAGCGTATTATAAAACATTGAAAATAGATGGGGGTAGCATTCATTACCTTCATGTTTTTCTAGTGCGTGTACAACATTAGGCAGTTGATTAATAGCCTGATACATTCGGTAACAGTCCTGTAAGTTTGCTGCTTGTCTCTGAAATTTCTTTGCCAGCCGGTTAAGATCTGGGAAGCGACGCAAGAGATCTTCTTGAAGGCACTGACGTAGTTCTGGATCCACCACAAAAGCTTCAACCAAATTCAACCTAAATAAGAAGTTCATAACAATGAGTAGCATGGCACAGTCTACAATTCTTTTATGTCACTAATTAGAAAGAAAACATTTATCTGGCAGTTTCTATCTATCCTTTCTCTATGGCTGTATCCATTGGCCAACTTCCCTGATAAAAGAACAAATGAAACTAGGACACCACATGAGCTGAGAAAGCAAGGATACTTAGCCTATGTCACACTTCTGTAGTTTTTAACAGTTGGGGTATCTAATGAACAGCATTGGAGCAAAACTGTTTCAAGCGCAAATGCCAACATCTGTTCTGCAGGTATGTCAAAGCTCAGAATGTACTTTGAGATTAATCCTTTCCCTGCACCATAAAAAAAGTCATCCAGTAGTCCATGAAAGAACAGATATTAAGTAGGAAAAACGCACACCGTAGGAAAAAAAACACTCTTAGCAGAGTTTAGCTGCCTGCGGGCAAGGGCAACATTGACATTGTGCAGCTGTGCAACCCTGGATCACAGAATCAGAATCCTTGAGGTTGGAAGGCACCTCCGGACTACCCCAATCCCTTTGCTCAAGGTAGGGTCAGTTAGAGCCAGCTGCCCAGGACTGTGTCCAGTCATGTTCTGGGTTATCTCCAAGGATGGCCCCAGTTCCAGGCCATGGGATACACCACTAGTGACCAGCCTCCAGGTGGACTTTATGCCCCTGATCACAATCCTTTGAGCCTGGCAGTTCAGGTAGTTTTCAGTCCACCACACTGTCTACTAATCTAGTCCGTACTTCATCAGATGTAATGGGAGACAGTGAGAAAAGCCTGCTGAAGTCAAGATAAACAACATTCACTGCTCTCCCCTTATCCAACAACCTAGCCAATTTGTTGTAGAAGGCTATCAGGTCAGTCAGGTATGATTTTCCCTTTGTAAATCCATGCCAACTACTTCCAATCACCATCCTGCCCTTAGTACATTTAGCAATGCTTTACGGGACTATTTGCTCAATCACCTTCCCAAGCATGAAGATCAGGCTGACCAACCCGTAATTCCCTCAATAGTCCTTTTTGCCCTTCTTGAGGACTGGAAGAAAGCAAATGTCACTCTTATCTTCAGAAGCCTCCTCCAACCATCATGACGTTTCTGAGACAATCAGGATTGGTCCCACAATGACTTTGGCCAACTACCTCAGCACTTGTGAGCATATTCCTTGGGTCCCACAGACTTGCATGTGTCCAATTTGTTCAAATGCTTGCTAACCTGATCCTCCTCTAATGAGGCTGTGTCTTCTTTGCTCCAGACTTTGCCACTTGTTTCAGGTGCTTGTGATTCCTGAAGGTAAATCTTACCGCTAAAGACCATTGTGAAGAGTTGTGTAAGAAAGAGGTGTGAGAAGCCCTTTCTGGGGCTTCCTCACCTTCACTCAAGAGCTGCATCCAAACTAAGGCACGTGTCTTTGGTTCTCACCTGGGCTATGCTGCAGCCATGCCTATGTCTGGCCACGCAACCCACTGATCCAGATCGTGACCCATTGACTTGACTTCCTTGCTTCTCTCAGATCATCACTGTAGACTTCCTAGAGACCCAGACTGTTGGCCGAACCAGGTTATTGCCACCAGATATACCCTGTTTGCCTCCTGCGGGTATTGGGGGACTGCGTCCCCACCAATGAGGGTGCTGTCTCTACCTGCCTTCTTGTCACCCCTGACTCTGAGCTTGCCTTCCCTTCAGCCTGCCCTTGCTGCTGCTCCTTGACATTTTGGGGCTTTGGTTTTTTTAATAGGGAAATAAATATTCTTTAAGTGCTGAAAGCAAGCATAAATCTCAATGAGAAGTGACAAAGTATTAAATTATATTTTCCCCACTAAAATGGAAGTGAACTTTCATACATTTCTTGCTTTCTTTTTTGCATCAGTTAACATTGCCATCTTTACATATTTTGCATTACTTTGCATTTGCAGTTAAACAACGAAGTCAGATATTACTCATTTTGGAGTGCCAGAGAGGTCAGTATTCTTTGGTCACACTTTAGGAATACAAAGGAAGATCTCTGCCCCCTTCAGAGACCTCCACATACTTTGTTGATATCTGGTTAATCACATTAACATGCTATCTATCAATACCTTGGCTTCAGCAGGGAAGTTAATTTCATTTAGAGACATGCAAGCAGAGACAGGACAGCTTTCAGCACATTATTTCTACTGTTTTGCTTCCTGGCAGAAAAACGCATCAATTTCAATAACAGGAACCTTTGCATTTGCAAACTGCATTGGAAATTACAAATATTTTTTGTCATTTTTGAAAGCAGTAATCTCTACATTACACCATGCAGCGTTCTGCAGAACAGTACGAGACACTGGAAACAGTACACAGAGCTTAACATTGTACACTGCCTCAGCTAATTAGTAAAGACAGTCACCCAAGAAACAAAGGCTTTGTCTAAGGTAGCACAAGAGAGACAGACTCCTGGACAGGTAGCAGTACATTTCTGTATATAAGAAATTCAAAAGGAATAGTCCTTCTGTTGCAGAAAATGTTCTGCCCACACCACTCCAGTGAACGTTCTGTATTATACCAAACAAAAATCAATGAAAAAGACAAGAGAAGAATCCTACCTCTACATTTATCCATTCAACTATTGCCTTAGTAAATAAGTTTAAAAACTGACAATACTGACCCATAATCACAGAATCATAATGGTTGGAAGAGACCTCAAAGATCATCAAGTCCAACCGTATACCTGATGCCACCATGCCCACTAAACCCACTAAACCATGCACTTAGAAGCGCCACATCTAAACGTTTTTTAAACACCTCCAGGGATGGTGAGCCCACCACCTCCCTGGGGAGCCCGTTTCAATGCCTAACGGCTCTTACAGTGAAGAAGTTCTTCCTAATATCCAGCCTGAACCTCCCTTGGCGCAACTTGAGACCGTTTCCTCTTGTCCTATCACTAGTTACTGGGGAGAACAGACCGACCCCCACCTCACTACACCCTCCTTTCAGGGAGTTGCAGAGGGCGTTCAGGTCTCCCCTCAACCTCCTCTTCTCCAGGCTAAACATCCCCAGCTCCCTCAGCTGCTCCCCACCAGACTTGTGCTCCAGACCCTTCACCACCTTCGTTGCTCTTCTCTGGACACGCTCCAGCACCTCAATGTCCTTCTTGTAGTGAGGGGCCCAAAACTGGACACAGCATTCAAGGTGCGGCCTCACCAGCGCGGAGTACAAAGGGATGATCACTGCCCTGGTCCTGCTGGCCATGCTATTTCTGACACAAGCCAGGATGCTGTTGGCCTTCTTGGCTGCCTGGGCACACTGCTGGCTCATGTTCCGCCGGTTGTTCACCCACACCCCC
>NW_009633955.1:66554-68126 GCF_000690535.1 Cariama cristata
CTCGGCCCATCGATCCAGCCTGTCCAGATCCCTCTGTAGAGCCTTCCTACCCTTCAGCAGATCAACACTCCCACCCAGCTTGGTGTCATCTGCAAACTGACTGGTGCTTTATTTCCAAAAAGGATAGGAAACATGGGGAACCTCTACAAGATAAATTAAAGTTTCAGCATGCATACAGAACTTGTGAGAAGTAGACAGCAATATACTTCAGATACCTGCTACAAGAACGCAGAACAAGATTTGTATAAGAAATGTCATAATAGCCAAGTAATTCCCAATTCTGATCCCTGTTAGTGTTTCTGAGCACAATTTCTAGCTTTCAGGCATCTGTCAAATTGTTTGGAGGAGTAATAAGGATTACATTATCTTGTCAGGGTAGATACATTGCCATATTTATTAAAAATCCCTACAATTTACCTAGCAGATCTGACTTAAGACTTGCTTCACAAACTGTTTTCTCAGAAACACCAGCCGCAACTGGTGAACAAACACACTTTGTAAAGACCAGATTTTTTTTTAATATTAAAAAGAACTAAACAAAAAACAAACCAAACAACAATAAAAAAAACCACAAAGACACCTGATACAACTGCTTAACAGTCTAAATATAAGCCCACTAACCAGATGTCTGTCTGCCTTCCCCAAGGGATTACAGAAGGAAGAAATCCCATCTGCAGATCTTCCCCTCAAAGTATCTTCTGCCTCTGTCAGAGCTTACTGAAACCAGGGGTAGCATCTGTCAACTTGTTCCTCTTCACAGGAACCAAGTAACTTTGTCATTTTTAGTCCTGCAATCTGGAAACAATTCCTTTGGCAAAAGCAAGACAGCATTCACTGAAAACTTGTCCATAAAGCATACCCATGTGTTCTTACTGTTACCTTGCTTGGTCTTTAGCAGTTATGGTCATGGCAAACACACAAGAGCTTGTACCATTCTGATGTTATGTCCTCTCACTTCCCAGGTGATATGCAAGATTTGCAAACCTATTTATTATTTCTCTATTATGAAATTATCACCACATATCAATCCATAAAGAGACAGTAGTCACAAATACCTTTAAGCTTTATTACCTGGAAAATTGCATGAAGTTCTGGTTTAAAACACCCTTTCTTCACTTAAAAAAGTACTAGGAAGAAAGCAAGTCACATTTGGAGTGTTTATCCAATTATAAAAGTGAATTTTAATCTAGAAAAATACTACTTCTTGCCTGGTGTAGGAAGCCAGGGTTTAGTGGTTTTATCCAACCTGCTTAAGCTACAGACTATTCCATGATTTCCACATTAAAATTCCCAGTATAAAAATTATTTTCTCTGATTTTGATGACCAACCTCAAGACATGCAAGAACGTGCAAAATTCAAGTTCATCCTCTACATTAGATCCCATCTTGACCTCTGATAGCTTATGTTTAAAGCCAGAGCATTTAGTTTCTCTTCCAAGAGGTCTTTACACAATCGATAATCCTGGTATACAGATATATACAGATGGAATCACTTCTTCAAACTCACTAAATTTTGCACTTGGAAAAGAGCAGCAGCAACAGCTTCTATAATGCCACCATATCTTATCTTTA
>NW_009633956.1:0-16317 GCF_000690535.1 Cariama cristata
CTCGGCCTGCTGGCCACACTCTTCCTCATCCCCTCCCCAGGTACCATTGGCCTTCTTGGCCACAAGGGCACATTGCTGGTTCATGGGCAACTTGTTGTTCCCCAGGACCCCCAGGTCCTTCTCTGCTGGGCTGCTCTCCAGCAGGTCACCCTCAGCCTGCCCTGGTGCATGGGGTTGTTCCTCCCCAGGTGCAGGACCCTACACTTGCCTTTGCTGAACTTCATCAGGTTCCTCTCTGCCCAGCTCTCTGGCCTGTCCAGGTCTCACTGAATGGTAGCACAGCCTCCCGGTGTATCAGCTACTCCTCCCAGTTTGGTATCATCATCAAACTTGGAGACAGGTATTTGACAAGTGTTTTTGACCTGGCCCTACCTGGTTGAAGAAGAGCCCTTTCCAGGCATGCCAGGCGTGAGTCCGTACATCTGTTCAAAGTCCACTCGCAGACACAAACAGCGGTGCCTGCAGCAACGTAAGCACTTTGCTACTTGGCCTCGATCTCCTCACTCTCTTTGAGTGCGAGCTACCAGAGAGGAACGCTACCCTGCCGACCTGCCAAGGCAGGAGGGACGGGCGCTACTTACAGCAGCCCAGCACTGACAAAGCATTTTGGACAGGAAAGTCACCTCAAAAAAAGCAACTTTTATATGTGGAAAGGCTCAAAGATGCAGTTTTGGTGGGTGGGAGAAGCTACCTTGCTCGGCGTGCACCTCTGTTCCTCCATCCTCCCTACTCACGCAACATGCTCGGTACCTTCCCAGCACCTCTTGCATAGCCGAATGCAACCTGTGCTAATTAGCTGTTCACACCGCTCTCTCTTTTCTCCTATGTTGCCTTTCCTCCCACATTTTTCTTCTTTTCCATTTCTATTGAATTTTTGCAAGACTTGTAGCTTCGAGCCAGCCACGAACAGGGGTAAAATGCTTTATGCTAACGCGCTTTCCCTCTTTCCCATGGCAGCGTTCTCTTAATAACCCAAACCCACACCTCTGGGAGGATGCTTTCTGGATCTAATTTGTAATTGTCTGGGTAAACAACACAGAATGAACATGCTAATTTCACTAGCTACTGATTACAAAAGTCAATACTCCTTGAGCCATTCGTGCCACTTCTCATCTTTACAATTCTTCTGGAAATAAATAAAATGTCAGAAAGTGCAAAATGTTTTACCCAAGTGTGCATGTTATCAACAACAGTGCCCAAAGAACACAACAAACAAGAAATATTTTACAGTATAATCCCAATTCTTTTATGTGTGAAAAGGATAGGACACGTATTTCCGTCATTAGCTGCCGATTTCAGAAATATTTGCACATTAATTATACTGTGTCAGCAAGAACCGATTAACTCCACAATCGCCTTTTCTCTTTTCCTGCAAACCTAGAGCTTCTACAGAACCAAAAAGACTATTTCCCATTTCTCAGAACAGCACGTGAAATAAATAGCCACAAGGTTAGAGGGTGCCACAGTTAAAAAATCACTTGCTACAGAAACTAGATATATGTGTGAATGTATGAAATGACTAATCACACAACCAGAACAAGGAAACATAACAATAAAATCTGGTCTCTGGATGACAAGCAATGGCTCCTAGGTCATGCCCAACTTTTCCCATTGTTTGCAAGGACAATATTAATACTCTGCCATGGGACGGTGAAGGACTGCACAGGCAGAGCAGTGCCTGGAGATATGGCCCACCACATTGCTCCTAACAGGACTACACCGAGTAAGAGGGGTCCTGCTTTTAATTATTGGGGCATTTTGTCATTCATTTGGGTTTTCCACAGGCTTTATTCCTTTAGAAGTTGTTTTAGCTCTTGCTCTTGTGTTCACTTCCATTTGCCAGGGCAAGCACTACGTGCAAGAGACACAGACTGCCAACCCTGTGCCAAGCCAGTCCCTGCTCCGCCAATGCTGCCTGCTCCCCAGCACTGCAACTCAGCAGCAGAATTTAGCATCACTACCCCAGTTTCTTGCAAGATCAATACTTTTATATGATTAACGTGTGCTCTGCATGTTCTACAAATGCTACAGCAAAGCATCAGAGACTTCAGGTACCCTAAGCATCACTATTCCAGCAAACAGGACAGCCTACCCTGGGCGACGTGGGCACATTGTGATCAAGGGTGCAGGAGCTCGCTGCTCCATGGGGACTCACAAAGATCAAGTCAGATCTCATTAAATATTTAGGATCTTAATTTTTCAGTGATTTCAATGGGCAGGTAAGTATCACAAGAGAAACCAGTGGTCTCTATGTATAATCAGATGGGAGTTTAAGGGTCTGCAGGGCACAAAGGGCTCTAAGTGCATTAAGTGAGCAGACAGGACAGTACAGTCTTGGTGCTACGGCAGAAATTTCAGATCACTCCCAGGAAATTTCATTGCCCTGAAAGCAGAAAGCAGAGGAGAGCTAACACAGAAGCCCTGCAGCCGAAAGCGTGCCTTGAGATTTCGCTGTGAGCAAAAAATCCCTTTCCCACTGAACGAGGCTCAGCACCTGCCATTCTCTAGTCTCCAGCCTTTGTTCGCTCCAGTAATGAATACCTTTGTAAAAATAGCTGTAGATTAGAAAAGGAATTAACCTCCAAACAAAGGAGAAGCTTAATTAAGCATTGCACTAAAAGAAAACAGAGGGGAAGTACAGGTTAAAACAAAAAAAGGAAAAAAGAAAAAAGACAAGACAGCTGCGCAGACTTAATTCCAATTTCCCCTCTTGTAGGTCATTTTACCCAACGTAATTTCCTTTCTGTATTTGGGCGAGTTTGTTACTGAGGTACTGCCCACTAACAGAAGGGGGTTTGTTGCTTTCCATTCACTTGTACCTTTTTTAATGCTTTGCATTACGAGCCCTCCATCAAAAAAAAAAAAAAAGCAAAACAGATTTAAATTAGACTTTGGGAGTATGCCATTTCATAAACTTCTCCCCAGAGAGCTTCAGCTAATTAAACAAATGATTGCAAAATACTCACAATGTCAACCCTGTCAGCTTATATGCGAAATATCTACACCAAGCCGCAGTTATTTAACCAAAGACAATGTGGAGGAGCAATGTGCTTTAAAGATAAGCACAAACCTTAGGCCCTAAGGGGACACACACTTTTTAAAACCATGGATGGATTATGGAGAGGCCAAGGACTTTGAACGTCCCTGCCCACGGCCTTGGGAGCCAGTGGGCACAGCTATGCCGATCTGAAAAGGACAGGAGCTGAAGATCTGGGTGGCCAGGCTGAGAAGGAGTCTTCAACAGATTCCAAAAATGGATGAGCACACTGGGCTGCTCTCGACATTTGGGTTGAGCTCTATATTACTGCCAAGAGGGCAGGTTAGGAGTGGTTAATGATGCTCAAGGAGATCTCTGGATTTTTGCTGTTAAATTGCAGTAACTTGGTGCAAAACCTGGGAAGAAGCAAGCAGGTAGGAATGGGTGCCTGGGGTAGGAAATCAGGAATATAAATGTTACGTTAATTGTCTGTGCACAGTTGCTGGAGGCAGTGAAAATCTCAACTGTCCAAAGTTAAAGGATTTTAAATCTCTCTATACGTTACATAAAAGCATTCTTTAAAAAAAAACCCAAACATTTTTTTCCTTCCCATCCTTTCCATCTCGTCTTACCTTCCCCTACTCTAAGCTGTGTGGCTTGCCCAATGAGCCCTCTGTGCCCAAACCATGCAGCCTGTCTTCACCCTCTTTACTTCTCTCCCATTGACCTCATCCCCAACCCACATCCTGGTAGCTCATCACTCTTTATTCTTCCCATTTTCCTCTTTACAACACACACCTCCAGTGTGAAGTACCCGCTGCCTCCCAGGGCTGACTACTCCTTTCCCTCCCACTCCTCCATCCCGCTCTTGTCTCACACTATATTTAATTTGCCCAAGCAAGTGACACTTGCCAGGCCAGGCACCTTAGCTTCTCGATGGATTTTATGATCAGGTGTGTGCAACGAGGTATAAAATAAATTATTACAGCCTTGACTAGAAAAACGTAATATTAACTTTCCTAAAGCCCTGTTAAGGGTCAAAGAACCCATTGTACAAGGTTGGAGCAAAAAAGCCAGTGAGGAGGGAAGGGAGAGAAAAAGGGAGAAAAAGTGGCTTAGCTCATCGAGGCTGAAGCTGATGTTAAATAACCGCTAACGGGGTTAGGATGCTGGCAAATCCCCGATGGGTTTCCCAGCCCTGTTTGAGGAATTCTGGCAAACAGGACTGACCTCAGCTGGGTGGGCTGCTCACTCCGCACCCCCCCGATTCAGAAGCTGAGATTAAGAGCGGATAATCCTCACTGTACCCGATCCAGGTGTGAAGCCAGCTCCAGTGCACTAAATGTTTGAAAATGGGAGAGGCAGGGGTACAAAGCAAAAACTATTTATTCTCAGGTGCCATGGTTGTGATAACCCTGGATACTCCTGAGGACACCGTCCTGGTCAAATCAGCTAGGTGCAAGGCATGCCAGAATTGAGACGAGCTCTTACCCAGCCAGTTCTCCCTCTTCATCGCTATTTCATGCCTTGGCAGCAGTATTAATGAGAAAACAGTTTTGAAAGGGGAAACTCAGAACATTCCTTTAGGAGGAATGCCAAAATCCTTCCGTGTTTATTTTGCTTGTTGTGTAAACATTTTTATAATACTCCTCAATATAGTCTGTAAAGCATTTTTTTTTTTTAAAATAACCAGCATGGACATCAATACCTTGCTCATGGCTCTGGCCTTTTCTTTGACTCCATACACTGAAGCTAATGCATCACATCACCATTTTACTTTATGTACTGTGCTGGCTACTACTTGATTGCAGGCTCTTTAGTGAATCAACCTAAATGAATCGGAAGGCACCAAAATCACATCATAGACACCAGCACTGGAAATGGCCAGGAAATAGGAATTAAGGATGAATGCTCTGTTTACACGATCAAAACACAATAAGGCACGAGAAGGCTGAGAAATTCTCTATCAAACGTGTCTGGTAAAAGCATTTGGTTGGCTTCTGCCAGATTCCCTCTTAGCAGCACTGGTTGCAGATCCCTACTGCTGAGCAATTTTAAAGTTCAGTGAACAAATTCTTTCAACTGTTTGGTTTTCTCCCATTTTCTGTGTGAATTCTTCTCAAATTCACGCTTACTTTTTGCCTCTAAATGTGAGCGACAATCTGCGGAGGCGCTAATCAAAATGGTGTATTAACTTCACTTCCCCCCCACCCCGTAACTTCTTCAATGCACAGAACCCAGCTCGCATAGTTATGATCACAAAATATTAACATAATGTACCTCTTCCTTAGCAACAGCTATAGTGTCAGGGGAATGCAGCCCATAATAATGCAGCTTGATCTAGAAGCACAATAAAATATAAATAAGCTTGTTACACTTCAGCGGCACACAGGATTCCACTGTGAAGGGCCTTCATGAATTTAGAAACCTCATCTTCTTTTTACTCTCCCACACAGATTATTTAGAAGAAGATTTATGGGCACACATTGCCTTTTATTCCAGAAAATGAAACGTAATTGTTTACTCAGTAACAGTATTATTTTGCTGCATGTCTGCTACTAAATTTGTGGGCATGATACAGACACGCACACACACGCGCGTCTGTGCAAAGCAGTGCTCATAATGAAATAAAGATGAAACCAGGACTTAGAGAAAATCTAAAGGGGAGATTGCCATGAGAGCATCCATAATTGTGGTCATTTTTTAATAAAGACAGCATAAGCAATTTTCTCCCAAAACCAGCTGCAGTGAAACAAGGAATATACTTGCTACAAATTAACATGCTTAATCTAGAGCCCTCTATAAGCCTCCCCGTGTACTGTATCTGCAAAAAGAACAGCATCCTCAAATGAGTAAGGGCAAAGTCTTCTCCTTGCCACAAGTCCAGCCGGTTCTCTCCATCCCGAAAGCTCCTTGGCCAAAAGCCCCATGGCTATTGCACCTTCATGCACGCTGGCCCTCTAACCCTCATAATTACATTTAACCAACCTTAATACTTCTTCCCAAAGGCAATCAAGATCTTTTAAATACCGCTTCTTGCGAGTTTTCAAGAAGAATGAACTACATCGAGCCAATCTGAAGGCAATAACAAACCATTTGGAGCTAGAGGATAGCAGTGTCTGTCTTCTGAGCAAATATTGCAGTTACCAAGCCAAATTCACTTGGCTGAAAGACTTAAATCATGAGGTCTCTGATGAGGGAGCCAAGTTACAATCTTAGCAACGGGGCTCCATAATGTTTATCTGTAAATCAGTATTTACTATGCATTTATTAAGGCTGGGATTTCCAAAAGCACCTTTCAAGAGGAAGGTACCCAATTCACGGGCAGAGATTTCCCTCTGAATGGATTATATCACATCACTAGGATTCCTCTGTAACAAGCAACACACAAAGGGAAGAATCAAAATTCAATAATCTGCTTTAAGGAAATTCAAGGGTCAAAGCACGCTCTAAAGCCAAACATTTTAGAAAGCATCAGACCACTGACTCTGGTGGAAATCTCTTGTTTCCAACAATTTCTGATTCAACTCAAGGTGATTCCAAGAGCCAAGTGCTGTAAAAAACCTGCTTACCTACACAAAATCCCACCACACAGCTGAAGAGCCATTAAATGAACACAAAACTCTTTGACTCAGTGCTGTCAACAGCAGTACGTCTGAGCCTAAGACGATCTGCCTGCATGGGAAATCAGGTGCCTGCCTTTTCAGAGATGCATGGCTTGAGTCTGATGAACTCCATTGACAGCATGCTAAATTTGCTCACTGACTTGTAAGATACTTCTACATTTTATTGCAAAGCAGCCAGACTACACCACTGAGCAGCCCAGGTCTTTATCAGTTGCTTTTCCTAACTCATCTTAAACTAGAACGTACATTTTTTCTCATTTCTTTTGTAAGGGTGACCTGCTTTCTTTAAATACATCATACACACAGTGAAAAATAACAACCACAGAAATGAAAAGAATAAAAAGAATAAAGAAAATATTTTCTAGGAGAAGATGCTACAGATGTAACATGATATTCCACCACTGCAAATATCTAAGCATACGTGCCACTCCGAAATCCAAGTCACAAGTCTAGGAAACTTTAATATTTTGTCAGGTAAACACACCATTCATTATCTAGTCTTAAAATCATTTTGTACTGGCAATGGGAAACTCTATCAGACACTAAGAAGTCATCTACTATTATAAATGGTGCTAACTGGATAATTTTTAATCCAGATTTATACCTGCGGAAGAATAAAACAAATGTTACCCTTGTAGCTGCCACAGAATAAAACACATTTTCTCATTAATATAGCAATATATCAATAATATACCAACACTGCTACATCAGAGGTGGCTTCATAGCTGCATTGCTAAAAAACCATCTTCCCAGTTTTAAGAATATTGAGTTGCTCTCCACCAGGGTTTTAACCCCAAAACAAGGGGTTAAAAAGTTATTATTAAAAAAGTTAAATCATAAAAACATAGCAAAGGAATTTCGTAAAGGGACCCACGCCAACCCGATCCTTTCAATTTGTACCTATTTCAGTTGTGAATGTCCACAGGCCCTGCACAGAACAACTGGGATCCTACGACCCGCTCTAACACACACACATGTTTCCAAAGGACTCCTCTAGAAAAACAATCACTGTCCCAGCCTCCATCCTTTCAGGTAATGATGACATCACTCCATCACATATGTCATGGAGCACTTCTAGAAACAGGCACTACTAGACATAACCCAAGAGAAGATGCAACCTACAGCAAAGGACACAAGCGACATGGCTGCAGCAGCCGACAAAGACTTTCCAGTGGCTGAGCTCTTCAACCGTGGCAGAGGACTCCCGTAGGAAGTGTTATCTCACATCGTACGCCTTTTTAATGTCTCCGGACGAGTAAAATGAAGGCCAGTTATGCCTCTCAATCAAAGTGCTGCAGACCCATCGTATTCTCTTTTTAACAAGCGTATGGCTTAGGAAATCAGTGGACCTGAAATGTGATCTCTCGTGTGATTTATTTGCCAACTTCTCCCATTACACAAATATAAATACAACAGGCATTTTTTCTGCAGCCCTGAAATGATTCAGAATTAATACCAGATGACAAAATGGACCATGTACCAGGAGGGGAAAAGTTACAGTAAAAGCTCCTTCCCATTAATGGGGCCATTCATTCATGTGGCCACTATTCCACAGGGGAGCTGGACATAAATTATGTATTTGACATCTAGTTATAGACGATTATATCTGACATAATGAAGTTATAATGGAAGGAGTTTGCACATTGTTTGGTTATTAAGTGCCCATTTCTCGTCCCTGCACCAGGTGCAATGGTGATAGGCCATACAAATCATCCAGAAGAAACGCCAAAATGGGCTCCCTTACTGATAAAGCACCACACATGTTTATTAATTTAACAGCTTGTCTTATGTCTCCCCCATCTGCTCATTTAAAACAGTTATTTGCCCTATAAATATTTCAGAAAGAGAAGTGTAGCCAAAAATTAGTCTGGCAGAAAAGGGAAAAAAAAAAACCCCAACAAAACCTTTGAGAAGGTTCTCATGCTGTATGCAGCACTGTGCTCTTTTTTCCACGTTGAATTGGTTCAACAGCTTTTTTTTCAAGCTGTTAATAGGACATTCACTTTAGATTAGTGATGCTTGAGGGTGCCCCGCCATAGCTGACTCTGCTTTCCAGCTGTTGCCACTGTCGGGTGCGTGAAAACTACCACCACTGACGGTGAGTGGCACAACTCGGTACAGCGGAAAACGAAACCCACTGTCAAAAGAATCTCCTGGGTGGATGTCTATGTCCATTTTGAACTTAGCAGGTCATATGGTAGCTTCAGACAGACTACAAAGAGTAACAGTTCAAGGCATCTTTAAATCACAGTGCATGCTGATCTCTCCATAGCAAAACTCCTTTACAAGGCAGCAGCTAGCTGGTAAAAAAAGCTAGTTAAAAAGGGCTTTTTGGGTTTTTTTTAGACGACTAGGAATAATGGAAAAGGTGTTAAACATCACTCAGACTTCCCCCCCCCCCTCCAAAATACTTAAATATTTTCAAGTGTAAATACTTTGAACAGTTCCCACCAGCATACAGGATTTAGCACTCCTTGAGAGACTTTGTTAGCTCCGGCTTTCTGCTAGAGCGAACGCTGTTATCTTATAAATAAACAGCAATGCCCTGAGGTGCCCCTCTGCAATGAAAACACACATTCCAAAGAAGTAAGAGCAACAGTTCAACACTATAGTAAAAAAGAAAATGGCAAACGGCATGCAATTAACTCTTTCTGACTACAGATAGCAGCAGGACGTAAAGCTGGACCTCTCTGACAATAACAAGCAAACAGGAGGATTGCAGGCTGGCTGCAAGATTTCCAGGAGTTCTGGTTACTCCGGTTATGATATCAGTTATCACCACCCATGGATACCTAATGAGGAATTAATAAGTACAGAGCATGGCCCATGTTCAAAGCAGATGTCTGCTCCAGGGAAATCAGTGTAGTCCAGGAAGGTGGACGTTTTGGTACAGATCTGAGCCACAACGACAGATTTTTGGAGAGCTCTGGCTAAGACGGAGAAAAACATCACATCGTTATATCAGAGCTCACCCCTCCATCGTCTTCACAACCCAAACGAGCTCCCTAGCCGTCAATGCGCTCCTGCATCCGCATCTACCACGCTGCCCAAAACTCAGCTCGTCGCCATGCTGAGCTGTTTGAAGACTCATCTCCAGCCTGGAGGCTGAGGGCTTTAACCGAGTCTGCCCATCATGACAAAAAACAGAGCTCAAATGAAAAATAAACAACCAGCAAAGCAACCCAACAAACAAATCTGTATGGACCTCTTCAAAACAAGGCAGCTGAAAATTCACAGTACCTGTGAAGCTCGTAGTCATTACAAAACCCTTCCATTGACCGTGCAGGGATGGTGAACAGTCACCTCCCATCCAACCAGTGTAACACCAGCTACCTGCATGTCTCATCTACTCTGCTTGCCTGAAAAAACCACATGGGATGAGAAAATATTGTGTGCATGTTGCTGGTTTGCTGAAATGAGCACTCGCTGCGGTGGTAGATTTCCCCTCCCTTTTTCCTGGGCCTTGCTACGATTTCAGAAAACCAAGCCTTAGCCTTTGTGTAATGAGTTGGGTGGTTAAGCACTCCTTGATCGTACCACAAACTCTCTCACAGCTAACGATGGAAAAATACTGACTGTACCGGCAACTTGTGTTGCCTGGCCAAGGATGGGAACTCAACAAAATAGGCCTCGATACATCTCTTGTCTGAATAGAGACTTGACAAAGCAGGCCTTGGAGGTCTGAGCAAAGCAGGCATCGGTACATCCCTTATCTGAGTCGTAGCTTGAGTAGAACACGGCATCAGTACTACCGGAATTTTGAGAATTCCAGCAACTACTGACTGGAATTGTGGCCAGAATGGGAATTTACTAATGACTCAAGTCAATTATCTTGCAAATCTATAAACAGTGGTCCTAATATGAGACCCTTTGAGCTCTCCTGGACTGCAGCATGCTGAGACCAGCATCTCCCTTGGAGTGGGACGCCTCTCAGAGCTCGCGAACCCTCAAATTTGCGAAGTTCAGAGGATTGCTGCTGAAATCAGACAATGAAGCCTGGGCCGAAAATCCTTCACTCCTCGACTCAATCTTCACCCGTTGAGAGATGCCAAGGCATTTGAAATGAGTATTTAATGGAACTTGAAGGAAATTTTTCTATTAAGTATACCTATCTTTACACACATATACCTTTATACATCTGTTTCTTGATACGTATATATACACGCATTTATTGCTTTATATATATATCTTTATACACAGGCTGCTTTATATGTATATCTCTATACATATCTCTCTCTTAGTGTTTGTGTGCATGCATATGTGAATCGATTCAAATATTCATAACAATTTACGTCACTGTTATGATCATAGTACTTCATAGATGTTAAATTAGTCAGTGATTAAGTTCTGTTAAATGAAAAGTGCTGTTAAATCCTACTGTTAACTAGTGACTCAACGGGAGGGTCTCCCTTACCCCTTCCCCTTTTACCCCCAGTTTCTGTGTAAACCACTCTAATTCGATTTTAACCTTTTTTTTCCTGTTTCTTTCTTTTCTGCGTATCTTTCTTTCATGTAGTAATAGAGTGAACCTTGCCATTGAGCTTTGTTAAGTCACATTTCTACCTTTTCATATTAAAACTATTTCAGCTAATACCTTTGATGGTCACTCTTTGAGCGACCTTAAAATCACTCATTTGCGACACTCACATGTGTCTCCATGTTCGAGAGAGTGAGATTCTCCGGTGGGTTCAGGGCAGTTGCGAAGGGGAAGTCTGAGAGCAGTCACACATGGAGAAAACGCTGAGCAGAAGCAAAGAAGAAAACCCAGTACATGACCAAGGAAGAACAGGACACTACATATAGCATTGCATAGGGAAAAAGGGAATAAGGATCCTGAGCATGGGGGACCCCAACCAGCATCCAGAGCATGGTCCGATCTTGGCCCAAAGGCATTGAATTAGCCTCTCTCCTGGACTCTCCTGTCTGAAGGATGATAGGAAAATAGTATCACCTTAAGAAGCTGGAAACAAACAGCTGTAATTCTAAAGGGAAGGAGCAGGATGAGTAAAAGCGGGATCTCAGAGAGAAGCAGAGGAACATCATAAAGGATTCTGGAGCTGAGGAAATGGCTTTCCCAGGGGAACTCAACCAGAAAATGAAAAAGTCTGGAAACAGGAGGAGCCAGGCCAGTACCGGCTCAGAGCAGGGACCCCTGAACGGCACCTCTCTCCTTCGCACTTGTCCTGCGGCGGGAGAGCCAGGAGAGCCGGTGGTCCAGGGTTTGGTGAGCATGGGATGCATGACCTCAAGTGTCGGCTTGAATTAAGGCAAGGAGTGCCACTGGGCTACACAGCCTGGTGCTCCCCTTTCTCTGGACCTGGGAAGGAGAGCCAGGGTTGTGCAATGAGCCCAGCTGTCATACCCTCCCATGTCATCTGCAAAGCCATCGACCCTCTCCGGGACCTTTGGGAGAGAAAAAAAAAAAAAAAAAGACGCAGAACGTGTGCATCTAAAAACCTGCTCTATTTTTGGTAATAAGATTTTGCAATGTTTCTGACGTTCTAGAATGGTTCTCCCTGAGATGTGGCAAATGCAAAGGGGGAGAATGGCAGAATGGATCCAGCTTTTGAAGGAAGAAAGTACAAAGGGACATGCTGCCGAGCTGGAGAGGAAAGGGGGAAAAAAACAGCAAAACCTCTGGCTCTCTCTCTGATGTGCTGCCGAAGGAGTAGGGAGAGATTCTGCGTCTATGGAAGCTGATCCTCAACAACTGAGGTTTACAGGACAAAAAACTCCAGCGGGCCTTAAGTAGGGCCAAAACAACCTCCCTGGCTAGAGAAGAGTGAGAACGTCCCATCCCTCCTTTATTTGCTATTTATTTCTAGAACTGGGGACCAATACACGGTTTTGCTTATCAATTCATGCTTTGGAAATGTACTGACTTCAAGCGTATCAATCTCCAAGACAACTACTCCTTGAGCTTCAACTTTGAAGGAAACCTTTGCAAAATGCTAGCTCAACAGGGGAGGAGAGCTCCTCAGGCTGCCTAGCTTTAAATGTCGGGCATATATTTAATGTTTAATATGATTCCACATATATGCTAAAATCTACTTCTATAAAGCTTTATAAATAGTTTTAGTGTGTGGATTCAGTGAGTTTAATTCACTTATTTGCTGTGTTTTAGTACCTGGCAGAATTTGAGTCCAAACGCTAGATTTAATTTATTGCTATATATGATAATTCCATAAAATCCCTTTCTAAGGCAGAGCATCAGCATCACTCTCATCTATGAAACTCCTTGCTATTGTCAGTAACCGTCAATCCATTTTTAAACACAGGTTTAATCTTCAGTCCATGAGATCACACCCTGAGGTCTTAGCTACCCCTGGAATTATTCTGCATACGGATAGTGTAAACAGTTGCATAAAAATCATGTAATCATATCGGGATCATTAGACTGAGAGGAGGTGGAAAAATAATGGTTAACAGTGCTTCATATAGGGAACTAATTTTAAAGCACCCTCAAATTAAAAAAGGGGTGGGGAATAAGAAGTGTCTTGATAAAAAAATGCTGATTCAGGGACTCATTTCTATTAAGTGATTTACAGTGTCATTACTGCGTTACTGTACAGAGCAGTGGCTCAGAGTAATTACCTTGTAATGCACGATGACACTAATGTACTAGTAAACTACTGGAGTTTATACTCTATTCACTACTAGCATCAGGACTCTGAAAGGCAGGTAGAAATGCCCTGCATGCATAAACAATGTGTGTAAATGTCACCAGTGATAAAATTTTTAAAAAGGAGAAGGAAGAGGCAGTTACAAATAAATCTGCCAGCTGAGAATTGCAACTGCATAGACCCACAGGAGCACTAAAGCTGTACCGTTTTTTAATAATACGGGAAGGAAAGATGCCTTTATATCCCTACCCTGGTTCTATTTCCATTTATTATAATTAAAATTGTATGCTGGCTTCTTCTTTTTGCCACTCCAAGCGCAACATTGACCTGCACCTGGGGTTCAGCTCAGTGCGAGGGGGAATGCAGAAGGGAAATGAAGAGCATGAAAGCAACAGCCAAAATCATCAGTGGTTTATGACGACTGTCATAATGCTGCTCTTTTTTTAGAGTTCCAGCTATTGGAAATGTGGAGAATCAACGAGAGCTTCAGGACAGAGGAGTTTTTGCCTCCTTTGTTTAAAACAGTTCGTGTGGTTACGGGATGAAGCTTGGAACATGACCTGAGCATGTCCTAAAGTGTCAGAAAACGCAGCCAAACAAACCAAAAAATCATAACCTTCACATACTTAGAAAAAAAAAAATCATGATTACGACAACACTTTAATGGATTTTGGGCGCTGAGGCTGGAAATAAGGCAGCAGACGCATAAGTAGAGCTACACGTCCCAGATCCCAGGGCCAAAGGAAAGCCTTGCTCTTCCCCGAGGAGACAGTACCAATTATTACATTTCTAACATCCCCCAGTCACCAGCCAATAGATCGAAGCCTTCAGAGCTGGCTGCCTCCCTGCCCCTCTCCGATTAAGTCACACAAGGGGATTCGAGTCCTTTTACCAGCATGTAGCAGCAGTAATATCAGTCCTTCCACCCTGAGTAGTCCTTTCTTTAAGATCTCTCATCAGGGGGGGTGAGGGCCCCGGTAGAAGCAGTTAAGGTAGCAGTTTATGTTGGACAAACTCCATTTTACCTCCTCTGCCAAGCACTGCAACTGCTCTGCCTGACCCACTTTGCCCTGCTCCCGGTGGCAGTGCCATTCATCTTGCAGAGGTAGCTATGCCCTCACGAACGGCAGATCACAGAAGATTTTTGTTAGGCTTTAGCTTTTTCATCTTGGAGAAAGCAAGGCACAACTGCTTTGGCTGCTCCTGTTCCAGCGTCCTTGAGTCTTCCATAGGTCGCTCCAGACCCCACAGCAAGGATTTATCTATTCTAAGTAAGCTCTGAATCATCACATCCAACACCAGACTTGAGCAAGAAGGTCCTGGAAGTCATCACTGTCTCTGCCTTATTGGAGTGCTCTGCTAAGAAAGCAAGGTAGTAAATTTTACCACAGAATGAGAGGTTCTCAAGTGGCTTAGAAGAAGCTGATGATCTCAAATGCATGTGTCAGATCTCACGGTACTTCACTCAAAGCTGAATGGAGGTTGTGGACTGCCAGGAGATTGTATGTGACCAGCTCAACTCACGACAAGACCAGATTTGGAGAGAGGACTGTGACCCCAGCATCCTCACACCCAAGCTCCACCACCCAGCACACGGTTGCACCTTGCAGAGATGCAAGAGGAACCACCAAGGAATAATCATGCTGAGGCTGCGTCTGTGCGGCAAGAGCCAAGTCCTCAGTTTTTGTTACTGCATCAGCTCAGAAAACACACGTTCACACTTACAAAGGGAAAAAACCCAGCAGACATTTACTCGATCAAGTTACAGATCTAGCCATGTGGATGCTGGTGGAAAAGTTCACTCAAAACTAAGAGAGCCTTTCATGCCAAGAGCATTAGCAGTATGCCTTCATTTAGCCCACAAAGTCATTGGGCCATTTGGAGGAGCAGGGTTTGCAGTTGCAGCTGCAAATCACCAACAGAAGAGTTCTTCCGTCTCCCAGAATATTAGAGATGGATAACGAAGGGAGATTTAGAAGACAGCTTTCTTCATATTACTAAACGACAGCGTGCCTATCCAGACTAATCTTGCGTTAACATGTTGCATTTTTCAGTCGTTAGCGGTTAGGGAAACTGGTACGCACACGAACACATACTTGCAACTTTACAGTGTTGGGGCAGAATGGTGACCATCACTACAAAGATCAATCCCCTACCCTTTCTGTCAGTGTAGCACCCTTTGGAGAGTAGGAGAAAGGAAAAAAACCAAACCTAAGGTATAGTGCATCTCCCTGCTAACCCACTTTGGCTGTCCTCTTTCTCCCCTTCTCTTCTTCCACAACATCCCCTGCGTTTGATGTTCATACACATTTCTGGAGCTGACCAAGAAATCTCTCCATATACCTGTTCAATTTTAGTTTTGCTATTATCCATTCCAAGAAGGATAAGCTGGTCATTTTGCCACCCTATCCGAATATTGTCAACCTAAATAAAAGGAACAAAGGGAAGTGTAAGAAGTCTGTACCAGCACAGATGCTTGCTCTGGGGCCAAGCCCATTTCCCCAGGCCACAGAGGCAAACACTGGGGGTTCATCACAACACAGCCAGGGGACTATCCTCCAAACAGGGCAGAGAAATCAAGGGCTCACATTCGAATGGTGCAAATAAAGTAATGTAAGAGAGGCACCCATCTTAGCAGGGCTATTCTGGACTCACTCCATACGTATCGGCTACTAGCATTGCTCCTGAGGGCCATCAGCTCACCTAAAATCTGAGTCATCCTTTAGAGTGAAGGTATGTCCTCACTGACTCTAGAAAAAACCTCGAACAACAGCAACGTGTATTGAATCCAGACCCAAACCACTGCACGGCCACTTCTGTCCCTTCACTTACCCAAGGGGCAGCTGAAATCTGCCTTTCTGCATCCCGCCACTGGCCCCCCGTGCCTGTGTGCTGCCATTATGAAGGAACGGAGGAAAGCAGAGGGCAGGATCTAGGGTATACCTGTCCCTGCAGAAGTAAACTAGTGGGAAGAGCAAAATAGCTTGTGAACAAGATGGTATGTTCAAAGCTATGTAATGAGGCACACGGGGCACAGTCATAGAATCCCATTATCACAGAACCAGTTTGCTTGGAAGAGACCTCTGGGATC
>NW_009633957.1:0-19861 GCF_000690535.1 Cariama cristata
ATTGAAATAAAATATTATAATAATAATAACAGCAATAATAATTATAATTAAAAGGGAGATAACAGAGAGAAGAATAAAACCCCAGAGAAGACAAGTGATGCGTAATACAGCTGCTCACCACCCGCTGGCCAATGCCCAGCCTGTCCCTGCACAGCGATCGGCCCCTCCCGGCCAACTCCCCCCAGTTTCTATACTGGGCATGACACTCTATGGTATGGAATATCCCTTTGGCTGGTTGGGGTCAGCTGTCCTGGCCGTGCTCCCTCCCAGCTTCTTATGCACCTCCTCGCTGGCAGAGCATGGGAAACTGAAAAGTCCTTGACTTAGGGTAAGTGCTACTGAGCAACAACTAAAACATCAGTGTGTTATCAACATTATTCTCATACTAAATCCAAAACACAGCACTGTACCAGCTACTAGGAAGAAAATTAACTCTATCCCAGACGAAAGCAGGACAAAGCCGTGCTGGACCGTTCTGAACTACAGTGCTAGGCATTGTAGAAGGCAGTCCTGGGCTGCAGCAGCGACCTCGCGGGATGTAGTGGTTCCTTTGGTCCAGCTCTCTGTCCCTGGTGCAGCTCTAGCTAATACAGTCTGAACAAACACAGCAGCTCTGCTGAGTACTGCTGCTGCCTGTAATCGAACAGCAGCGCCTCAGTACTCCAGGTGTCAGGTGAGTTCTAGGCACTGGTTACATGCCGGAGAGAGACAAACATGGCCAAATGAGTATCAGGAGCTCCTTAGATACTCCTTATTGCCAATCTAATGGCCTTTCTCAGTTTAAGTGGTATTTACCAGTTCTGCTGGCTAATAGAAAATAGTTTCCTCTTTTTACTAAAGGCCAGTCTAAAAGTAGACAGGGAGCCAGGTTGGATATACTGCTTTGTCTAAACAGGTTGGCACCAAATCCATGTAGGTTTGCAGTAGGATGTGGGTGCCTGTTTTGTGTAGGTATGTATATCCCACATTCTTCAATAGGGCCCCAGTCTGTTAAAACTCAGCCCAGCTTAGAACATAGGACATGGTTTTAGCTTTTATATATATAGCTGCAGATAGAAAAGAAGGGTAGGTACTACCGTTCTCGTTTTAAAGCTGATGGGTGTCAGGGGAGAAGAAACTAGGCTTGCACCTTGGCTAGGTGCAAAGCAGGGGGAAAAAACCCACCTTATAGCCTAAAGCAGCATGATGTGGTATGTGTGTATACATTGCCTTTTCTTTTTAATCAATCACTAACATTGCTGCGGTTGGTGAGCAGGTGGGGAGTTAAAAGATGATGTGCTCATGAACCTTTCTGAGGCACGCCGGGAGAACAGCTCTACAAACTCGACCGAATCCCCCTGCCCCTCTGCGCCCACGTGGAGTCCCTCTGCGCTGCACCTTCCCAAGGGCAACAGCCAGCAGGCACGTTCTGTGTCAGTATCTACAATCCCATCTTCAGATTCTCTTGCCTCGAGCCATGGACCTTCTATCTATGCAGAAAACCTCCTGGACCCTTTTGCATTCCCCACACACAGTGGAAGGTTAACGCCAAGGACTCCTCACAGCATCACCATCACTCCACCAACCACTCCTCAAGCCAAGAGACGGCATAAGTTGAAGCCACCACGGACTCCTCCTCCCCCTTGCCGGAAGGTTTTTCAGCTGCTACCTAACTTTCCAACGCTCACAAGGAGCAAGTCCCATGAATCACAGTTGGGAAACAGGATAGATGAAGTTCCTCCAATAAAGTAAGCATGACAGTTCCTCCTTCCCCCTGGGCGCTGGTGGGCTGTGCTCATACCCAGAGGCATTCGGCGTTCCAGTTCTGACTCTGAAAGAGGTGGTGTCCCATTGCCTTGTCACGGTTTCACTGTAGCCTGAGAATCTCTGTCAGTGGGATATTCTAAAACAACCACAAAACCTACTTGTTTAATAGTGTATTTTACTTGAAATTTATTTGAATTTATTTAAAATTGCACCTGCTGGGGAGATTGGGATGGCTGCTGCTATTAAAGGGCCCAATCAGTTTTTCTCAACCATGTAGTGGCCAATTTTACATACTAGAATTCTCCTGTCTTTAAATGTTCCTCACAGTTCGAGTGACTGGTATTCTTTTATGTTTTTATCTTAAGATGTATTTTAGCTGCTAGTGTGAGCTTTAAAACACATTTATTACAGTATGGACAACTGTAGCTCTATAACAAGACAAATGGTCTTAGGCTACACCTTTTTTTGGACTGATCCAGGCTTTGGGATACACTTTTTTTTGGTGTAGGTAGGATGCAAGGTATTAATCTAACATTTAACTAATAGTTCAAACTGGGAAAGAAATGAATGTGCCTTCCAAAGACTGTGGCTATCTGTAAAGATCACAGAGACTTAGGTCAGCATCCAAATTCTGTGGCAGGCACTGGATCATTACAACTTACCCTAACTCTTTGACCACCTGAAGAGTTCAGAGAGCCTGTTCTACTCGGGACCTTTTTACCAAAATTGTGTTTTTATATGAGGGAAACTAGCCCAGCTGAGAATGGAGTTGAGATTTTGGGTGTGAGCATTAACAGCAAATGGCTGTGCTTCTGATGCTGCAGTACTGTATTTCTGCTGGTTGACATGAAAGAGTTCATTATAAATGCATAGCCTTGTAAGCAGTACAGTATTCTTCCACACTGTGAGTGCATATGAAGTGTGTACTAAAACCTGCAAATTGCTAAACCTCTAAATGCAGCAAGTGAGCATCTATGGCCAAACCACAGCTTTGTTTTGAAATTCAGTGTCAAGAACCTAGTTCTGCTGTGATCTGGGTCCCATTGAGTGAGTCTGATAGGAATTGCAAAATGTAGCACTTCTGCGATTGAGGCACTTCATGGAGCCTGCCAGCTGACTGCATTGTGCAGCCCCCTTAACGCTTCTCATCTGCAAGCCAAAACTCAGCTCCACTCTTGTGCGCTTCGCTCGCAGGCTGGAGCTGGAGCTGGAGCTCTACCCAGCAAAGACTACCATTTGTAGGCAGGAAAATATTGGTTATGCAGCAACTTCAGGAGCCTGTGCAAAACCAGAGATGTTTGTAAACCTGACGTCAGACGCTGCAGGAGAGTGCTTCTGCTGTAGCAAAGTGTGTATCCTGTCACATGAATATGAATGTTTAAGAAAAAAAATATTTTTTTTTCATTTCTAGGTTCGGTAAGAGACTTTTATGTCTTCATTTCATTGCTGAGAGAGAAGAACCTGTCCTTGTGCAGCGTTTGGAGGTCCTCAATAAGGCCTTCTACCTCAGAGTTCCTGTTAACTTTAACAGGAGCTTGGCCTTCTGGAGAACTGCAGGATGTTTACGTGGTCTTTTTTGTACCTGGGGTTTCTTCAGATGACAAAAGCAAGGAAAAGGAATATTGATGTTTAAAGAGTTAAAGCAAGGGGTTTGTGTGTAATTGCTTGTCTGTGACTTTGACAGCTGTTATTGATGCCTCTTGGTACTAGAAATAAGTTCATATCTAACCATTTAGCATCTTTGGATATTCGTTGCCAATGAATATCCAAATGTAATGAAATTAGACGGTTGCATGCAACTTTCCGAGAAACACTTCAGCATGTGCTTAAATGTGGAATGCTTCCTGTAATGTTGATGAGTCTTTTCACATGTTTAATGGCTTACAGGACTAGGACTTGTTTTTTTAATCCAGTAACGTATCAATGCTATTTAGTGTTTTAGCTATCCTGATGTGACTATGTGTGTCTGTCTCAGACACAACCTATAACCTTGGAAGCTAATGTAGAGAGATGTGGACATCTTGGAAAGTGTCTCACCTTTTTGTAAAGTATGAAAGTCCAAATAAGGACATTATAGCACCACACATATATGTAATGCCCTTTAAAACAAAAATCCCAGGAATTACTTTCAGAAATGAAAAAGCATAGAAAGAAAATTGTAAAATGAAAATGCAAGCAGAAATCTGAGCATTTCTCTGTGGAGAGTGATAGAATTTATGCAATAAATAAAAAAGGCATTAGAGTAAATTCAAACAGAAATTAAGAATTTTGGTGCTTCTATGCATGTAGTCATATTGTCTGTTTTAAAACCTGTGCTGTAGGCTCTTCTAAGTCCTATTCAATTCCAAACTTTTTGATATTCATTAGGACCCTTCAGTAAGGATTTAAGCATCTTAACTGATGTTAACAGCCATCTTAACTGTTGTATTGTGATTAATTCAGATGACTGCATTTGGATGGCCACACTAGATCAGCAACGTTCCTTGGAAAAGCAGCTAGTCATTCCAGCCTGTTCTAAGATGCTGAAGACCACAGATGCCTTTAAAGATTCACTGGAATAATGATAAAAAAGAATCTGGTGCCATCTAGGGTCAAATAAAGAGACTGGCTTTTTGTAAGCATTGGCAGTGTCCAGCCTTGAAGCTGTATTGATACTTGCAGATTTGAGTTTTCTCCAGATTTGCCATACAGCTATAGATTTAATTCAGGAAATATGCCAGAATCTTAGTATTTGAGAGTTTTTAGAAAGTTATGTCGTATAACCACTGGAGTGCTGGACTGGCATTCTGAAGTCTGGGTCTCCTTTTCTGCACTTATCTGCTAGTTAAGTGATCTCACATAAATCTTTTTATTCTTCTGAGTCACACTGGCCCTGTCTATAAAATGGAGATAATAATTTTCAGTGTAAAAGAATATTCTGAAGTCTACTGACACTGCGTGAAAACTGAGTGATGGTATTTGTGGTAAACCAATTGGGAATAAACCAATTGGCAGTAAAGTCTGAATTTCTACATTAAGAATGGCCTAGACTTAATCAGATGGACTTCTGAAATCCCTAAATATAAAACATAATGATTTAACAAAAAGAAGGAAGAATTATGATTCCACTACTAAATCTTGTCTTACATTGCTTCCGTATGAAAACAAAGAGGAGAGTAGTATCTGGTAGTAGCTTTACAGCAGAAGGCAAACCAGTCTCAGCTGTGCTACTGTCTCATGGCTACTAGTCCTTATCTGTAATAGTGATCACTTTGTTTCTGTCTAGACTGGTAAGCATGCTTGTGAGTAATGCTTCCCTAAAACATCCTTTTGTTCTCCACCAGAACTCTCCCAAGGATCCCCTCAAACGGTACGAAGAGACTTTGGCTTAGCTGTAACACACAGGTATGCAACACATGCTGCAGGAGCCACAAAGGAAACAAACTGAGGGTCAGAGCAAGACAGCATCCTATTTAGTGCGTTTGCAGCAGTCACGACTCTAAGATAGGTTTGAAGTTGGGTTGGGTGCCTCATTTGCCAAGTTCAGCCTTAACTATGTATTTCAGCTTCATTTCTTTTTAGTGTATGCACTTGAAATCCTTTATACAAAGCCCATTGACTCATGATTCTATAATGACTAATATACCAGCAGCAGCATGGTCCTATCACCCCATACATCACCAAGCATGCCAAATGTGCAATAATGCCTTTTCTAAAACACTTCCACTGCTATAAATGAAAAGAAAGCTGCTGCTTCCTCCCGACTTGGAAAGAGCATATATTTCCCTTTTTCTCCCTTGTAGCTTCCTGCATCCCCTCTTCCCAAATCCAAACCAAAACTGGACCAGTCAGTTCTAATGCCAAACCAACTTATCTGTTTAATTTTCTGGTAAAAGGGATAATACTCCCACCACCACCCACCCACCATAAATTAGGTCCCAGTTCTACAAAGATGCTCAGGTGAATTTAACCAGCACCACATGACATGTCCTGCTGAGCTGCGGAGGGACAGCAGTGACGAACAGGCAGCACACACTCACAGGCTGGATCTACACTTGGAGTGTGTGCTTGTTTCGTGTACTTAGAGACTTGCTTGTTTCATGAGGTGAAGCTCAATTCCAGATTGAGGATGTTTTATGAAAAGAAGTGGTATTCTGTCACTTGGGTATCTTTCACTGCATGAGGCTTCAGACCTGTAATTGCTGAGCTGCAGCTTTGAGGACCTTCAAGAGATGTGTGTTCGTGCACACCCCGTCTCCTTGTCAGAGGCACCTCTCAGCCCTATTCCAAGAGTGGAGAACTAAGCCAGAGGTCAGCAGAGTTAGTACCAGCCTTCTTTCAGTTGCTTTTGATCAGAAAAGTGAAAAGTCTTTTCCACAATACCACTTGCCCTTTTCAGAAAGAGTTGAACAAGTGTAGCCTGTCTGTAACTACCTACAACTGTTAATTTTGCCTTAGGCACAAGTTAACATAATTTTTCCCCTCTTGTCTCTACTTAGGTTCTCTACAAAGTCTTGGTTATCTCAGATTTGCCAAGTCTGTCAGAAAAGCATGATGTTCGGGGTGAAGTGTAAGTACTGCAGGTGAGCACATAGTGATGGTCTTTTTCAGAAGAACTTTGCATTTGATTCTTTAAAGTTTGCCAGTAACACTTGTCTCTTGATGTGATGTGCTCTTAGCAGTGGCATCATTTTTTCAGTCAGCTTCTGAACTGGCAAAGGGATGCTTTGGCACAACTTACACTTTAGGTTGGTAGCCTGACACTTGGATGAATCAAATTTATTTCCCTGCCACAGGCTTCCTACCTGATCATGGGCAAATCTTGTAGTGGGAGCTGGATACCTAAATAACAGTGAGGATTTTAGTTTTTGCTTCTCTGTCTGGGTTGTTACTCCAGAGTGCTGAGATCTTAGTGCTTCACTGTTGCTGGATGAGAGCCAATGAAGGTAAATATATTAAAAATAAATCAGATGCGAAGACATGTATATGGCTTTCATTAGCCTAATGACATACATAATGGGATTCTTCATATGAATGCATGCTGCTTTGGGGCCCGGAGCATTCCAGAACTCCCTCTAACATTAGCATAAGAATTACAAATTAAGGGTAGGCTTCCTCTTTTGGGGTAAGAACAAGTTGTTATTTAACATGTAATATTTCTCTTTCAGATTAAAATGTCACAACAAATGTACTAAAGAGGCACCTGCTTGTAGAATATCCTTCCTTCCCAGTAAGTAATTTTCTACAAATTCTTAGCATTTCAATGTAATTAATGGTATCGCAAGAATAAAAAGACTGATTAAAGCTTTTTTCTCCCTTCTCCAACCTGTTTTTCAGTAACAAAAATAAGAAGAACGGAGTCTGTCCCTTCTGATATCAATAATCCAGTAGACAGACCAACAGAACCACAATTTGGAACTCTTCCCAAAGCACTAACTAAAAAGGTACATAGTGACTGAAGTGAGTCTTGTGTCTCTAAGTCACTAAGGAGCTACAGTAAGGAGAGATGGCAGCAGTATCTTGCTGGTTGGAGCAAGAATGGCACCTTGAGCTTTCAGTTTGCATGGAGACTTTGATACATGACATTTTCTCCTTGTAAAACATAGGTTGCGCACAGCTTCAGCTGCCTACTTGCTTAGAAAAACTATGCTATGATTGAGGCTAGGGACAGCTTTCCTTTTTCTGTTGTTCAGTAAGCAGAGGGGAATTCTTTCTTTCTTTTTATTGTTTTCTCACAAGTTACTTTCCTTGCTTTGCAGGAGCATCCACCAGCAATAAATCATCTGGACTCTAGCAGTAATCCTTCTTCTACAACCTCATCCACACCATCTTCTCCAGCGCCTTTCCAGTCTTCCAACCCTCCCAGTGCAACACCTCCCCCAAACCCATCTCCTATGGGCCAGAGGGATGGACGATTTAACTTCCCAGGTAAACTCATCTTTTTCAGGAGACCTCTGCCAAGATCAGAAAGGCCTCTTTGCAAGCGGAGGCTGACCAGGACTTCATAAGTTTCTGAATACGTAGTTGTGTCTTAGGCAAGGTGTGGAGGTGTATCTTGTTACCTGATAAAAGAAAATGGTCTGTTCTTACAAGTTTTAAAGTGGTATCAGCAAGATACCTTTGCAGAAGACAGGTTATTGAGGAATGTTGGCACCTTTCTTAAATGATTTGATCTTTCCACGTTCTACTTTTTTGAAAAGGACTAAAAAAAAAATTACATTCTTTCTCCTCCGTTTTCTCATTGTATTGTAAAATGCATGCTGCCTGCTGAGTTTGGTCACCAGTGGCTTTAAATCATGAGTAAGTTGATTGCTACAGCAAAACGTAAAAATGAGAATTACTTTACCAGTCCCTTCCAAAAGATAACCAACAATCAACACTCATTTTTAAACCATTGACATACACGTATGCTGGAGAAGAATTTACCCTACATACTTTATAGATTAAGAACCCAAATGTGCATTCTTTACCAAAGGCAATAGAGGCAAGAATCTCCAACAACGGCAAAGATTTACATAGTGAGAATAAATTTAATTCTTTCAATCTGGAAATGAAGTCACATGCTGCTCAATAGCTTCCACATCTAACCTTCAACATTGCTATAGTTTGTGTCAAGCTTTTGATCTGTGAGTGAAAGTTGCTGTTTTAGCCTACTCAAAAGGAGCAGAAGCAGAGCAGGTTTAGTACAAGGATTCTACTGCAACTACTTTGTATTAGGACATACTGCTCAAATTCACTGAAATAAACAGATATGCTTGCAGATGGCTCATGAGCTTCAGCTTCTCTAGGTGCATCTCTGAAAAGCTGAAGACATGAGAGAGAATCAAAGCACCAGCCTTTATGTGGGCCTGCCTTTTAGCATTCCTGGGTTCTCTAAATTTGCTTCTGCTGCTTGAAATCTGAATGTGTTGTTTTCCCACCAGATTGTTTGCTTATTGGTAACATAACTTTCATTTGATAAGTATCATCCGTCATAGTCTTCCAAAAATGCATGTGCTGAAATTCACCCCCTCAAGCAGGCTGATAATCTACTAATCTGTTCCCAACAATGAGTTGGGACTAATTCATTGAATGCATATGGGGCACTTACTGATGATCCTCTAACTTGTTTGTGTTGTTTTTTCTCCTGGTAATTTTTTTTTTTTGCTGTTCTTTTTTAAAAAAAACAATTAATAAAAAAGCTGCCTACTACATTCAACATAGACAACAATTTATCTTCCCAGGTGAGTTGATTGTTTTAATTCTACTAACCAGCTTCTACTGCCAAAAAGTAACTTGTTTGTAAACTTCTGCATGCTGCCCAAGAACAATAATTCTGCTTTAAAAAAAACTATCTAAAACAATTCAAACTTTCTCTTATCTCAGTGTATAATTCAAGCCTCTCCTAATATGAGGTAGTGATGTGATTTATGTGCTAAGGCGAAACTTTGAATATTCAGTTGTAAGACAGTAACTTTCTACTGTGGGATTCTAAACACAGCCATATTCTTTCTTTAAAAAGGCTCACTTTTAGGGTTGTGTACCTGGCTAGTATACATGAACGCTGTCAGTTCAGGAATGCTGAGCTCACCTTTATGAACTCAGGCTCTTGCCTATGGGATTTAACAGTGATGCAACACTATTCATATATGGATTTACTTATACAAACTTTTCTCGGTCAACTGTTTGTGAACCATTAGAAACAGCTTGTTTATTTCCGAAGTTTCCAAAGTGAGAATTGATGACCCAGGTACAGGGTATTTATTACGAATTTTGGAAGGATTTGCAACCCAAGCTGAATTTCCTGTGCACTGGTGGCACTGGACAGGCTAGGTGCATTTGGAAGATATGACCTGCAGTATAGATGAATTCAAACGTCCTAGTTCTCTGAGGATTTAAGTATTTCTGAAGGCGTGTGAGAAGTTCACAGACAAGGACTGACATTGAAAGAACTACAGATATTACAGATGAGTAGGTGAATGGGAAGAAGACTGGGCTTGTAGGTATGTTAAGTACTAGGAAAGATGAGCGTAGGCTTACATGAATAGAAGTATAAAACCATGTTGTCTGTGGTTGAGTTTATAATTCCTGGGTAAGAAGCAAATAGTGACTATTGCAACATTTAAACATCCAATCTTATAAAAGATTAAAGTGTAAAATATGCATCATAAATGTTTCTACTTTCCTAGAAATTCCCAGTCCTGCACAAATAGCACAGCCTCCAGAAACAGCTGCAGACACTAAGTAAGTATAGTTTTAAATTCTTTTATTTGTATAGTGTTTACCTGATAATCTTCAGATCGCTCTGAAAGTGCTATGTTGTAACCAAAACTGAACTTACTATCTGAGAACTCACAGGATAATTGTAGTCAGCAAGGATGATACTGGTATTCCTAATTTTATAAAACTGAATCTGATTTTTACTTTAAATGGGACAGTAAGAAGTCCATGCCTTTAGTATCTAGTTATGGCTATGTGTGCACTCCCGAGATCAGAAAGGTCCAATGAAATGGAAGTTACGGAGTTGTACAACTAAAAGAGCACGGCACACTGAGCCACAAGCAAACATCTTTTTAAGGATCTGAACTGTAGCGCATGCAAAAGACTTCAGCCTGCGTTGCCAGTGCTCACAATTGCTTCCCCACTGTAGGTGTTTCAGTAGTAGGAATGGGAGTAGCCGTTAGTGGAACACGTTATAATAATGTAGCCATGCCACTGCCCAGTCAATTCCTACCACTTCATCATGGAAAATCACTTCAAAGTCTTCGTCCCTCATTTGCTAAAGTAAGCTTCAAAAGTCCTTATTTGTTAAATGGAGCAGTAATGGTACTCTTCTCTGACCTACTATAATGCTATCAAGATCTCTTCTCTCTTTGCTTCTTTCTATTCCACTAATGGCGTACGTAGCAACCCACTTTCCTAACTCAGGGGGATATGCAAACACTATTTTTCACTGTAAACCTGTCTTCTCTTGCTAGTGCTGATCAACAGCCAGACACAGATGGAGTTGAATGTGAAGCAGAGGTAGGTTTTCTAGTTTGCCCTCTTGTACAATCGGAAATGCCATGTTGAAAGCACAATGAGCATGGGCTTATGCTTTGCATAGGAAAGCCTTTCGATACCTATTCATGAGTCTGTGATTTTGGTAGTGCCTAAACATGTGTTCAGCTTGTAGTATGAACACTGCAATGGGTTTCTGTAGGGATGAGTAAACCAGTAGAGGTAGAATCGATGCTTTCAGCAGAAATTACTGGATTTTGGATCAAGTGAGTTGGTTTTTGGAGGATTTCTCTCTAACAGGAGAATTTTAGTAATCTCAAAAAAAACCTGCACCCACATTTATTTGAAGAAAAAAGAGGTTCTTGACCCTTCCTTTTAGAATGGTCTGTAGCATTTTGCCCCACACTGAAGGCCAAATCCTGAGAGATACTGAGTGCCTAGATGTTAGTGCTGGTTCTACAAATTCAACTCTATATGGGATAAAGCCTTTCTTGTTTTCACCGGCATGCACTGAGATACAGAAGATGTATGCCTTTTTGTAGCCTTCTGAGATTACTTTGTCCTATGAGGTATGTTTCTAGAGCCGTAGTCAAACGCATACGCCCACCCCACCCAGGTGGGACTCTCACCGTATGTTTCCCTTCTCTTTTTGTGAACAGGTGGAAGAAACGGAGACTAATAAATCAGAACCTGAAGACGATGAGGATGAGGTAGAGGATTTGCCAAACAGACGGCCCCACTTGCAAGGGATGATTTATCGCAAACCTAGCCAGACCAGCGTCTACCTGCAAGAATGGGACATTCCCTTTGAACAGATTGAACTGGGGGATCCTATTGGGCAAGGACGATGGGGGAAGGTTTACAAGGGAAAATGGCATGGGGAGGTGGCCATCAGGCTGCTGGAGATAGATGGGAACAATCAGGATCATCTCAAGCTCTTTAAAAAGGAGGTGATGAACTATAGACAGACTCGGCATGAGAATGTGGTACTTTTCATGGGAGCATGCATGAACCCTCCTCATTTAGCAATCATTACCAGGTAAGGATAGAGCATCTTAGTATTATTTTTAATATATACATATTATCTAGATAGATAATACTTACTTTTTATTTATAAAAATAAACCTGTTACTGCAGTCAGGAGGTGGCAGACATGAATGCAGTCTGTGTTGCTCAGAGTTTTGGATACTAGGGTTGTTTCCTTTTAGGGAACATACAATATTTTTTGGCAATTTTCTTATCACTTTTGAATTCTTAAATAATAAAATTCAAAAAGCAGGAGAAAAAGAAATACCTGGAACAGGCTGTTCCTCTGCCGTCTACTTCCAGATGGTTCTAATTCAGCAAAGTGACAATAAACCAATGTGCGAGGCTGATGATGCAACAGTTACCTCTTCCTTTCTGTTCCTCTTGGGGACACTTGCTGATTAGGCAAAAATGTTAACTATTTTTCTCCTTTCTTCCATTTTCAGTATTTAGTTGAAATGAGGATCATGTAGTCTCTAAATAACAGCTTTTTAGGATGTTCATATGCAGGCTGAATGTAAGTTAAGGCCAAGGGCATGCCATTCTCGTAGTCTGGTAAGGAGGTACTCGGTCATTTCTAATTGCCAGTTCCAAAGGAAGTTTCCTGCCTCAGTGACCAGTAGCACCAGCAGCGAGGGCTGGTGCTCAGACTTTGAAAACTGGACTTCAGATGTCAGAGCAGCATAACAGCAGCTGGATCTCTGAAGAAACACAGAAGCATTTGTTGCTTATCCTACAGCATCCTTACATGTGTACACCCACACAGATGTAAATCAGTTGGGTCCTTAAAGTTCTCCAAAATGGCATTTCTCAGCAGTGAAAGAGGGCTGAGTTTCTGTCAACATGATAAGAAAACCAACTGAACGTTCACTATTACGTTCTTATTTCCCTCCAGTATTTTGAATACCTTTTTAAGGATTGTTGTTCCTCTTTTCTGTAGCTTCTGCAAAGGAAGAACGCTTCACTCCTTTGTAAGGGACCCCAAGATATCCCTGGATATTAACAAAACCAGGCAGATAGCACAGGAGATCATTAAGGTAAGGGTATATTATGCTAACGGAGACATCCACTTTCTGGGCAGTGCCTCGGCAAGAGTTTATAGGCTGCACAGCTAGCGAGGTTCTGTAAATCTCAGTAGGCTGACAGGGTGTTGCAGCAGGAGATACTCAAAGTTGGCTAAAAAAGTGCTAATTTAGTGAGCAGTAAGCTAAAGGCCTGTAAGGAGAGAAACAGACCTTTTGCTTGTCAGTAAGGGGCTGAGGAGGGAGAATTTAGATAAAGGGAACAATGAAGAAAGGTGTGCAGGACCAGTTTCCTTCCCAGTCTCTTCTCTTGATTAGTAACTGCAGCTAAGCTAACGCATTCTGAAGTAGGTGGCATTTTCTCCCAGATCTGCACAGTGCCTTCTGTGCTTACTTTCAATATTTCTCAACTGAAGAAGCATTTCTCAAGCTGCTCTTTTCTTTTCTGGCAGAAATATCCTGTGAATTTAGTGAGCAAACTTGTGTCAGTTGTTCATTGTTCTTACACATAGCTGCCGTGTCCCCACTTGCAGTTAATCATTTACGCTAGTGTAATGAGAGCAAATGTGTATTAGAAAGCAAAGCATGCTTGTAAATAATAATAATAATAAAAAAGTTTACTTCTCTGCATATATTTCCCAGGGTATGGGGTATCTTCACGCAAAGGGGATCGTACATAAGGATCTGAAATCCAAGAATGTTTTCTATGACAATGGAAAAGTTGTGATCACTGACTTTGGATTATTTGGAATTTCGGGTGTGGTTCAGGAGGGAAGGTAAGTGGAGGTTTCAGTGCTTGATCCACTTCTAGAATGAGAAAACATTTTGATGCGTTGAGGGAAACATTTTGATGCGTTACACGGTACAAGTGAGGAGTGTTGATTGCTTTAGTACCTACACATGTTTTTGGAATGCGCACTTTTTCTTTGTTTTCTTTTTTTAGGCAGAGTTCTTACTACAGTTACAGTAGCACAGAGCTAGGAAGTTATGTATGAATTAAGACTCGGAACACAGAACAAACAAAACTTTAAGCCCAAGAATAAGCTGGAGAGTCAGGCTAACTCAGGCATATTTTTTAACATGGCAAGAAAATCAGAAAGGGAACATCAGCGAAAACATTTGAGTAAATAAAGTCAAGGCGTTTGAGTAAATAAAGTCAAGGTGAAGCAAAGGTGTGGGTCATGCGCTGCTGCTTGGTTGAAGTAATAGTGTTTCAGTGCCACTTCTTTCTTTTGAACTCAGGAGGGAGAATGAATTGAAGCTGCCTCATGACTGGTTATGCTACCTGGCCCCTGAGATTGTTCGTGAGATGGCCCCTGGGAAAGATGAAGACAAGCTGCCTTTCTCCAAAGCTGCAGATGTCTATGCCTTTGGGTAAGAAAGAAACACCTAGGAGTACCATGGGAGCTTACTAAATGAGACCTGAGCCTTGTGCATCAGTGATCCTCTTCTCACAGACCCGGGATTCTAGCTGGGACGCATTTTCCTCACCTACTACAAAAGTCATAGGTGGGAGGTGTGTGGGGCGGGAGGGATTTGCTGCACAGCTTTAGACACCTTCCAGAGCTTATCTGAAGAAATTGGAACAGTGTCAGGGTTTTGTATCTTTCTCTTAAGAGTGGGCAAAGGCTTGATTTGTCTGTTGATGTTGCAGGACTGTGTGGTATGAGCTCCAAGCAAGAGAATGGCCTTTCAAGAACCAGCCTGCAGAGGCACTCATCTGGCAGATTGGAAGTGGCGAAGGAGTGAAACAAGTCCTTGCAACTGTTAGTTTGGGGAAAGAAGTCAACGTAAGTACCTCAGTTGCAGGAATCCTTCCATATAGCTATTTATGAGGGAAAAATAAAGAGGAGATTTATTTTACTGATATTATAACTCTTAAGATAAAAGCAGGAGAGAGAACAGATTAGAATGGGACACGTAGATACTAAGCCGCTGCCTTTAACAGTCATACAGAAGTGGACATCCACTGGTATGCAGGATACTGTTTGATTGTGGTAATGTCCAAGACCTCTATTAAACTGTATCTCTGGCTGGGCTTGCAGAAATCACAGTGCTCAATCAGTTGCTTGGTCTGCACAGCTGACCTGTGAACTAAGTGGAGATAATGAGCCACAAATATCCTTTGCAGGAAATTCTCTCCGCGTGCTGGTCATTTGATCTCAGTGAGAGACCTAGCTTCACTGTCCTCATGGATATGCTTGAAAAACTGCCAAAATTGAATCGTCGGCTCTCCCACCCAGGGCATTTCTGGAAGTCTGCTGAGTGAGTATTTGCTGCTGTTAAGAATGTTTGTGCCACTCAGAATTTGCTAACTGGTCGTTTCTGTGCTTTATTTTGCCTTCTTGGGGGCTGTCAGACCTCTGATGGGAGAGTAACAGTGTGATGTTCTGCTTTTCTAGTTACTAGGAAATTATGCAATTAAGCTTGCATGCTTCAGGCAGTTCATTTCCTACTTCAACATATTCACCTCCCTCCTTCAGTAGATTACTTATCCAGCTTTATATTTGAGTTCAGAGAGTATCTACCAACAGTGTTGGAAAGGGCCCACAACCCCAAAGTGGTTACAATTTCCCCTATAATGGCTTGTACTGACTGAGGAAGGGAAGGACCAAAGAATGTGCCACCGTTTCCCTTGGAAACTGAACTGTCAAATTTTGGAAGAGTCCTAAGTTCGTAGCCTTCCTCAAGGAGCATGTAGGGGGGAAAAAAATCCAACTCCCTCCTCCTCTTTATGGAAGAGTGCCCAGTTTGCACAGGCAGATAAAGAAATGCAGCGTTAGTCCTGACTGAGAATAACTGACTTCTGGGGAAAAACCAAAGTAGGGTGGTAATCATGTGTCAAGTGATTTAGAAATGCTGAAGATGCAGTAAACTGACAGCTAGGAGCGAGTGGCAATGTTTGGACTGAATCTCTTAAGTTGGAATTATGTCAAGATCTGGACCAAAGAAAGATAAATCATGAGAAGTCAGCATAAATCCTTGCTGGATCGTGATACTTTCAAAGTCAGTTTCTGTACTGCAATTGGGGAAGAAAGGTCTCATACAATCGAACATCTGTAGACTGTCAAAACTGGAAGAGGTCCCTCAAAACACCTGATTGTACATCCCACAACATCTGTTGTGACAGACCAGACCAGCATATAAAATTAATTCCAGTTCAGACTGGATGAGTATAAAGCCACAAGGCCTAAAACTTTCAGCCTCCCTTCTCATGAATTACCTGTCACTCTCAGAGAAGAATGGTTTCCAGTTCCACTTGTACCAAAATCAAGTGGAAGCAAAGCAGATACAAGTTCTGGAGCCAGGAGACTGAAACCCCCACCCCAGAGCACTTTTGTGCCAGTTGTCCAATTTCCACTGCTGACTGCTGTTACCCCGAGAGGCTCCGACGGACGTCGGTGAACGGGCTGGGCCTGCAAGCCCCAGTGAAAGACAGCGACCCCCTTTCAGAACCCCGCTCACAGTTTCTGTTAGGCACAAGGTTACATCTTGGTTTTTAAAGCCTGCAGGAGATCAGATGTGTTTGCGACCAGTGCCCATTTACCACGTACTTTGCTCAGTGTTTATTTTCATCTACTGAACCTCTAATATTTATTTCCTCTTTTTTCCTCCTTTTTTTGATGTTTAATCTGCCCCTTTCTTTCCCATAACCCTTCACGATCTTTCTGCAATACCTTATCGTAACTAACCAAATGCTTTTGTTTGCTTATATGATGACTACTGTCCTGGCGTTTTGTGCTTTGGTGGGTGTGGTTTGTTTGGGTTTTGATTGAAAATTTTGCCATTTGTCTCTTGTGCAATTTCCCCAACATTTGTACTGGGTCTCTGATACCTTATGATGTCTAACAACTTTAAAATGTGGAATGCTTCTCCCAGACTGTGGCTTCATCCTTGTACAGAAGGACACTATTAGCAGCAAAGACTGAATGCCTACTACCCACTCACTGATAAGTAGCACTGTCTGTTATTTTTTCCTTGAACTGGACAGGTATAAATGTATACTACACCACTCGTTTTAAAAAGGGACAACGAAGGCTGGAGAGAGCCGTACCTTTGGCAGTTGTCTCTGCATCGTCAGTGACTGCCCCTGTGTGCTATGACACGTAGTTGGGAGGCAAGGTGTCTTGCAATGTCAATTGTCTACATTTTTTAAAGTAAAAATTTAAAGAGAAACCAACAAAATCTGAGCTAAAAAATGGACCTGTGTGTAATTGCTGCTTCTTATCAGTCCTTCAGTCATAATTTGAGAAACAGTTGTTTGTTTTTTTTTCCCTCTTCTGGCCTAAAGCACACCAAACCGTATTTCCAGTCACAGCTTGTCTTGGCCAGATCTATACCCAGCTACCTCGAGTTTGTGCTTTGCACTTATCCATTCCTTCAAGTCAGCTGGCTTCACTTGTGACATTTCCTCCTATTTTTTTACTATTTTTTTTTTTTAACTAATCCTGCCTTGCCTCAAAGGAGGATCGTTGTAATTAAGTCGTGTTATGTTATGAAGACAGCAATTCTTTTGCCAGGAGATCTGTGTGATACAGCAGTGTCCTTTGGTAATATTTGTATCTTTCTACAGAAACACACTGTGCTCCAACACTACAGTTCTGTGTGTCAACACTTTGATTGCCTCATTTCTCTCAACAAAAAGATCCACTTGTGTTGGATCATTAACTCTCATGACTGATTTGACATCTTTTCACCTACCTAAGCAGCCACCACAGAGCAGACTGAGAGCCCAGGCTGTCGACACATTCCCGTGCAGATGATCACGCTCTTGCACTGTCCTCTAACATCACATTGGAAATGAACTTGAAGTAATGCTTCCCATTTGGGCAGTCAGTTCATGAGAATGCTCAGTTCCAGAGCAATTTGCCAAGTGATTATTTTGCATTAGTGTTTCCACGGGGAGTTAGTCTCGAACAGCTTGTGGAACTGCAGAACGATGCCTTATGTAGTAGCTACCCTAATGATTTTTGCCTGGGTAGGCGGACTGACGTCCCCCCTTCACCACCACAAGTGGTTCATGTCAATTTGCATACATTACTACTTTCTCTCTGCTCAAAGCATTTAATAGGGGAGAAGTACTTGAAGTGTCAGTATTAATTATCAGTATTGACAGCTGAATTAGTGCTCATTGAAATGAAAGCGCAGGCAGCTCAGTTGTTGTTCATCTCCTGCAAAACGCGTTATGTTCAAGTCGCACTTGGGAGGCTCCCTGTAGCCATGCCAGCTGGAGACCGGCTCGGATTCCAAACCCCCTACAGACATGTTCACATCCCCTCCGACAGATCCTTTGAGAAACATTGCACTAACCCCATGCTTTATTCTGGTGTAAGCTTTATAATATGTAGTTCTCAAGGGCTTGCTTTAAATAACTGAAAACTAACTCTCACGGTGTCTTTTTCCCTTCCCTCCCATATTTCTTTGTAGGTTGTAGCTACTGGTGCAATAATGGGCTCCACCTTGCATGCTTCCATGTGTTGTATCCTAACCGGCAACTTGGACAATCACCTTCCATTTAAAAAAGCAGAAACAAACCACGAAATTAACCCATGGACATAATCAACACTTTATCCGAATTCTCCTTTTCTGCCTTTTTCCGCTTGGTGTGGGCTGTTAGCTTGAATAACAACTCCTGTCTGCAAGAAGTTACTGTCTAACAACGTGGCCGTCTCTCACTTCTGAAGCATTTCAGCAGGCTGTAACTTCTTCCTGGAGAGGGTCTAGTGATCTGCTCCCTAACTAACCAGGTGCAAGCACCAGCAAGTTCCACGTGTCCTGCCCAGCAAGGCGGGGGTTTTCCCGAAACTCGTGCGGCCTGCGCAGGTCCGGCAAGTCTCACGAGGCAGAGGGCTGCAGCTTCTGAGCTGCAGTTGGAGGTTTTGCCTGTCATCTTAGTACTGGACTGGGGCTTTGTGACCAAAGGTAACAGGTACATTTTCACAGGCCCAGCCGATGACTGAACACTCCACTTGCACTGCAAACCGAGCAGAGTTCAGGGCCGGATCTGGGTCTCCCTTGGGACCAGAGCCAGCATTGAAGCCAGAGTCGATTTTGTCAGGGGCTGGATGAAGCCGGTGCAGTTTGCGAGTGGAAAGGAGGGTGGTCCGTGCTCTGCTTGGAGCGGACTGCAGTCCCTTAGCCTGCTGGGGACCGGGCCACAAGTGGTGTCCAGAACTGGCCCACCTGGGCCAGCTGGGATCAGCTACAATGCTGGAGGAGGAAGGCAAGAACACCCTCCAGTTCCTCCTCCTTCTCCTCCTCTTGCAAATCTAGCGCTTTGAATTTTATGGTTTGCTTCTCTTTTCATCCCCTGCTCAGCAAGAGGTCTGACTTAATGTTAGGGGCTTTGCAGAATTGTAGGTAACACAGCAAATATGTGCCTTTTTAGAAAAGGTCTTTTTTATTCTTTACCAATTCACAATGCTGAAAAACTATCTTGTCTCAGAGGGGAGAGGACAGGGACAGAGGAGGATCTGCACCAAGAACCAGAGAGGTTTCTGCTCTCTTCAGTGAGGACAAACACACCCGCATAGTCATTCTCAGAAAGTCTCCTGCAAGAGCTCACGTATTCAGGCTGTCTGCTCTGCTGTCACCTGAGTGCGTGTGTGTAGGAAGGCATTTTGAAGTGAAAACGTTTCTAGCTATGCTAACAGTTTAAGGGCCAAGGAAAAGACATCTTGATGCACTTGCTACAGTCTATAAAGAGGAGCAAATGGCTTTGGGTTTCTTCTGTTGGTTGGTTGGTTTTTTTAACCAATTGATGCACCTTGTCAAAACACCCCTTCCTTTTAAAAATAAAATTCTGTAGGTCATTTTTTCCTTCCCTTCAAGGAAACCAACTGCCCATTGAAAACAAGTGTCAGGCTTGTACTCACCTTAGGTACTTACCAAACCCTCCTGTTCCTCCAATTTGAGGCAAATCAGGTTTGTGCTGTATGTTTCCACCAGTGAGGTTAGCGTGAATAAGTTCATGTGTTTGCTGCTTAACTACTTAAACTGCTTTTCTGAAGTTGTACGAGATCAGAATCTAACCCATTTTAGCTCCTTTTAGAAGACTGTAGCTTTGTAAGAAAAATTAAAAATTAATAACTCTTTCCATCTCCCTTATC
>NW_009633957.1:19892-22593 GCF_000690535.1 Cariama cristata
CTCTCCCTCCCTACTCTTTTCAGCATTAACAGTAGCAAAGTTGTCCTGCGTTTTGAAAGATTTGGCTTGGGAATCCTGGAACCAAGTAATCAAAAGATATAGCATGGTGTGTAATTGTCTTGTGATAATGTTGTCTGCCTACTTACGCAAAGCATCAGAAATCTTCACTGAATCTTCCAAGCTACAAAACTGGTGCAGCCACAGCTGAAAGCCGCGCGACCATCAGTTCACAGTCCTGTGTTGTTTGTAAAGTCTGAATTCTGCCTGAGCACCAGCAGTTATTTAAAGAATGTTTACATGATACTTTTGTGTGAACTATATTTTTTTAAACATAATAAACAGTGATCAAGTTTAACTACAGCCATTCTCAAATAGCACTGAAAAAAGAAGAACTATTTCTAGTTCCTTCTTGTGTCTGCGGTAGATAGGAGCTATCTTCTGCCTTCAAAGCATTTGTTTTCCCTAAGAGAAGCGGAACTGGCTTGCTTCAGAATGGCAATGCATCGAGTACAAGGGGTCGGAGTTCCAGATTGCATTTTTCTGTCGTTAAGGTAAAAATCGATCTCTTGCACTGTGATTTGCCCAAACCAATCGTTGAGCTCTGAGGTTTGTTTCAGCAGGGCTGGTCCAAGCTCTGGGATACCTTGAGTTAAGTTATACTTAGTAGTTATACTACTTCTGATAGGAGAGTTTCTGATCACGTAGGCTGTGTCTCAGTTAAAGACTCAAGCACTCTTCTACACAGAACTCTCAATAAAAGCTGCTTGTTCTCATACAATCCCGTGGCAAGCTTAAGACTTGCTGGCCTTTAAAAAAAAAAACAAACCATGAATTGTTATAGCCCTACACACAGGGGCCAGATTTTTTTAAGTTTTAGGCACAACAAGTTCTGGTCCACTAAACTAGCAGCATTTCTGGAAATGCCCGACTCTCACTGCCGCAATCACCATTTCATTTGTAGAAGAAAAGAGGTTTTCCAAAGCTGCAGAGAGAGAGAAAGACAAGGGAAAAAGCCATCCCTAAATAATGCATTAAATAAGATCTTGATGCCCAGAGCTTGTTAAGAGATTCAAAGTCATTCCACGCACACAGTGTTACCCGCTCTTATAGCCCATCACATTTAAGTTTGCAAGCTGTTTGTTTGAAAAATTTGGAACTAAAGCAGGTATTTTGGAGAAAAGTTAAGAACAACAGAAGTCTCACAACCAGGAAGGTTACAGCTGGGTCTAGAGGACCTGACTCAGCCCAAGAGCTCAGACTTGTTTCAAAGGTTAATTTTTAAGACCCCCTGTAATATGGAGGTTATAAAGGATACATCTGATTACTGCATTTAAGGCAACAGATGCATCAGCCTACTTGCAAATTAAGTCCAAGCAATGCTAACAGAGGCTCCCATTCATATTTCTCTGCCTTCTGCTGCCAGCCAGGGCAGGGTGAGAACCCTCGTTACACCCTGAACACCCCTGTCCTTGTAGTACTTTATTTAGTTGAGATGATAGTTCATTAGGGCTCCCTGGAAGTCACCAAATTCCATTTCTCCAAGAGCACTAGGACGTTACACACCCGCCTCTACACCTTTCACCGTTGTCACGAGGGTTTGACGTGAAGATCACGGGGAGAGGACCGCTGAAGTCCCCCGTAAGGCAGACGAAGTGACAGGCACTCAGTTTGGCTACTTAGGGGTGGCTGACTTCCACAGAAAATCAAGTGGCAAAAAAATTTCCTGAGTTCTGTTGAGCAGAGAGCTTTGCTCCTACTATGTGCAAGGCAGTTGTTGTATCCTCTTAGAAATATTTTGACAGAGTGACTTTTTAAACGTGTCTCGGATATAAAAGACAAAACCAGATGGTGGTAGCCAGGTGTGGCACTGCAGTACTCTTTTGACCTCCTTCCTCTCCCCCACCTTTATAAAGCAAATAAACCCCCTCCAAGTACACTGTGTATTTAACTTACACCACTTGGGTCTCTTCAAGACTTGCTACTGTTCGTTCCCTCTCAATAATTTTGTGTCAGCAGTTTTAAGCAGAAGTTGTTTTCCCAGCAAGTACTGCTTAAACAGCACAACACAAACCTAAAGCGGGGAGCGATGCGCTGCTTTGCACCGCGAACATCACGAACCCTTCAGCCGAAACCCTCCATAGGCTGCACTGCATCTTGCCTTAGAGAAGAGCAGAAGCTGCTGCTGGATGCAAACTGTTGCTTTGTAGCCTGCCGTCCTGACCAGCCCTTCGCTAACGCTGTGCTCGAGGGTGGCAGAAGCCTTGGTGCGCTCCTCACTATTTATTTCTGCCGTCTGTGCGCATAAAACAGGTCCTAAAAGCTGGGACACCCAGAACTTCTCAGTGTGGGAACCAGTTGCCCAGCGTGCAAATAGACAGCGTTTCCTTGCCGTTCATCAGCAGTAACGCTGCTGTGCAACTGTGCAAGAACTATGTTGGGAAAGCAATATATTCACCTTTTTTTTCTAATAAGATGACTGGCTAGAAGAAGGACAGCCAGCACTGGATGACCAGCCAGATTAAAACAAAATAATCAAAAAACCCAACAAAAACTCTCACCATTTATCCTTCCTACAGCCGGCCCAGGTGCAAGTCAAACACTGTCAGCGAAGGCTTTCCAGATACAGAGCTGGGTTGCCCCCTGATTTTGGGCAGGGCCACTCGCCTGCCCCTCGCCTCCCTTCCTGCTGCCCTGCTGCACG
>NW_009633957.1:22624-25201 GCF_000690535.1 Cariama cristata
GGAGGCTCGCTCCCGCTGGGAATATCGGCCTGCTGCTCCGCTCCTGGGTGCGGGGGGGGGTCTCAAAACCAGCCTTTGATCATGAGATTTGGGATTCTAATTGACATTGGTTTTGTTCAATGCCCATAAATTGCTCTTGAAAGCAAAACCCGGGCCCCTGGACCCAGTCTATCAGAGAGGAGAGACTGATTACTGTCTCTGGGATAATTTTTGTTTTAATCAGCTGGTGTAAGACACACGGCAATCGACCGAAACCAGTGGAGTTGTACAGCTGTGAGGAGAGCGGAGCTCTCGTACCTCTCACCGTGTTGCAAACCAAGCAGCAGTTGTTAGGTTGCGTTGTTTTATGGTCACACATACCGTCTCCTTGTGTGCTGGTGTAAGGGCGTGAAGCACGGTAAGCCTGTACTGTTTTAGAGTTGTCAATGTGAAGCTGGCTGTACAATGCTGCTACAAAAAGCCACACGTCAGTAGTGAATGTAAATGGAGTCTGTAACATGGTAAAAATGGACACATTTTCTTTTCAAATGTGATGTAAACTTTGTACAGTAAAAATTTTTTTTTTATATTTTCTATCAACTGAGTGTCTTCCAGAATTGCTATTAAATTAAAAATTGTTAGTATTAACAACAGTTTCTGTATTAGTTTATGCAACCAGCAAAAAAAGAAAAAAAGAAAAAAAAAAAGAGTGCACTCTATGCTAATGAAATTCTGGATATGTAGGAATCTTTTCAGTGAATAAATCTTTGCTCTGGATAAAGCAAGCGTTACAGAATTGTGGTTTAACCTTTTTCCCCCCACCTAACTGTAGCCAAATTAACACATGAGCAGATTTCCCTAATGACCCGCTGACACATCACGCTGCACAGCACAGCCGGTGCTGGAGGATTCGCAGGACCCGGGAGCGTTACGCACCATGCGGCAGCTCGTGCCGCAGCGACGCTGGGAGCCTGCGAAGCCCCAGCACCGAACAGACGACTCTCTGATGGCGCCGGGTCCCAGGGGTTACAAACAAGAGACAAAGCAGAAGGAAGCGCTTGGTGCCTTTTCACTCACTCTCACCTGGTTCGTGTTCGCCCTCAAGGAAACGATGGCCTGACCCGCAGACAAACTTTCTCTACGTAGTGAGAGATACTCGCCGTGGTTTAAAGTTAGGAATTCTAGGCAACGTATTTAAAAGCAGAAAACGTGGGAGGTGTGTGGGAAGAACGAGACGTGGACGGGCAGAGATGACAGTCCTGCCGTGACGTGTCAGCTGACGCGCGGTGAGGTCGCCAGCTCCATCACCACTTTTACTGCCTTTGGGGAGTAAGTGACCGGAGTGGGACCCTCGCGACGGGCGAGGGCAGCCCTGGTGAGCAGCCCCCTCCCTGGCACACGCAGAGACCCACAGCGAGCACAGGCCCCCCCAGCACCACCAAGGCTGGGGGGCATCTCGCCGCAGGAGCTGTGCCAAAGCCATGGCCCTCTGCTGAGCTCGGCGGACCCGGGGGGGAACAACAGGGAGGCAAGCGCATGTTAAAAACCCTTCTCCGGGCTGGGCAAGAATAAGCAGATATCGTGATAGAAGGTGGTCCAGTTTCTAGAAATCCTATTGCAACAGAGGAGCTCTTGGAATAAAGTGCTGAAGCAAAGGGTGACAGAAGTCTCAGGTTTAGCTCAGGTAAGAAAAAATAAAATTAGGAAAAAAAATAATCAGCAGTACAGCTTTTGTCTGTAGCCCTTGCTGTGTCTTACAGCTTTCTTTCACGAGATTGACTTGTTAATTTATGGCCTTTGGGCGCATTTGCTTGCTTTCCATTATGTTAGCTGTCAATCACTGACATCCTTCCACAAATGAGATTACAAGCATGTGTCTTTTCTGCAAGCATGTTTCCTCTTGCAAGTCAAATTTAAGAGGCCTTCAGTTACAGTACAGCTGACAAAACTGTTTCTTCAGCTTTTATAACAGGCTGAGGCACCAGGCTGTTCACTTTCTTTTTGCTGTAGCTCAGATTCTTGCAACAAATCACATCAAAAAGCAAACAGAGAGGAGAGGCCCGGCCTGGGCTTTCTCCGCAGCTCCCGCCGCCCCCGGCACAAATCCTTCCCTGGGGTTTGATTGCCTTGTCCTGGCTCTGCCGGGAACTCCGGCTCGCTTCCCCCCCAGGCCCTTGCCGCCCCGAGGCCAGTTAAGAGATGCTGAGTCCACTTGCAATTGTCAAAGAAAGTTTTCCCTCCTGGATATGACGGGTCAAATTATTTCATGGTTTAAGAACGCCATCGTTTAGCTTTCTTGAAGCACTAAACTACATTGAGAAGTTGCCTCTTACCCCCGCGCCACTCAAGGTTGTTCCTCAGACCCCAACCACGTTTCCCACCTTTCCCCCTCCTTGCTCCGCACCCCTCCAGCGCCCACAGCCTGGCCGGCACAGACGGGTTAGTCCTGCCCGCGCACAAACCCGGCCTGGCCTCCTCCTGTCCCAGGCGACCCCTTGGACCCCCACCCAGGGAGGCAGGGACCCCCAGAGCCTGGCACCAGCACCCTGCGCGCAGCGCGGGAGCTCCCCGGTTCACCTCCGGAGCGGGGAAAGCTCC
>NW_009633957.1:25213-27291 GCF_000690535.1 Cariama cristata
CTGCTTTGCTCTCCTCAGTGGAAGTGACATTGCAGTCTGATAATTAATCCCAGGAACGTTACGCTGCTGCCAAACAGCTTTATGCTGAAAATAACGTCAGCATTGTCCTGTCCTGCAGGGAAAAGGCCAAGGCGTTATAAAAGCGCAATTTTACATTTCATCCATCTTATCTTAAGCTTTTTATTGTTTGCATGTGAAAGATGGAGATAAGCTGAGCTTTGTTTTTCAAAGAAAGAAATAATGAATTTAATTCTCAATTAGACTTGAAGGGCAAGGGTGTTTAATTAACAAAAAAAACCCAAACAACACCACAAAGCATCCTCAAGCATAAAGGTTATATTCCGCCAGCTGTGACCTACAACAGTTTGCTATCTGCCTGGCCATAGTTACACCCAAGCAATTGCAGCCTGGTTGTCTGAAGCACCAACGCAAGGCACCGCTCCTCTTGAAGAGCAGGGGCTACCCTGGGGCGAAGGCCGCCAGCGCAGAGAGGAAGAGGAGCGGTGCCCGCCCGCAGAGACGCAGCTCCCTGTGCCGCTGCGCTTACCGTGGACCAGGAGGCACGTCAGCGCTGTCGCTCCGTGCAGAGCGGCTCAGGCTGATCTGCAGAGACAAGCAGCACAGGGCAGCACCCTGGTGATCATGAGGTCACCCACCCTGCCAGCTTCTGGCGGAAAAAAGTTCTCATCCCCACCAAAACAACTGCATGATGCCTCCCACCCCCCCTCACCACCTTTATTCCCATCGAGGAGTTAGAGCAAGCATGTCTGTCTTGCTTTGGTACGAGGCGTTTGTGTCTTGAGGGGTTTAGACTCTCTGTCAGTCTGAAGGCAGCAGAAGAGATCGCACTCCATGTAAACCCAGGGTTTGGGCAGAAAACCACAGTTCGCAACGTCTTGCTGAAGCACTCGAGTGGGAAGGACGAGCGCAGTGCCCCGAGCAATACACCGCTCTCCCGGGGCAGGACTGCGCAGTGAGCAAAGCCATTTTACGTGTTCGCTTTTCGCACCAGCTGACCCTGGCAAAGTCCATGCTGTCACCGAGACCCCTGAGCAGAGAGCTACGCTGGGCCCTGTTGTGAGGGTTTCTAAAGGGACATTCAGTTCCGGATGGGCCCAGAGCTCAGCCCTCGGGTTTGAGGCAGCTGCGATGGAACAGCCTGCGGAGCCGAAGAGCTGAACCACCGAGGGCCCATCAGCCAGTTTTCAAGTTCACAACAAGGAGGGCAGATGGTATCTGCGGGTACGTTGTTCACCAGGACAAAGACTGGAACTCATTGGGAACAGCCAGGCACTTTCTGAGATCGGGTGAAAATCTCCAACACCTGACAAGCATTAGTGTTCGCTGTCCCTTCATATCCAGCCCTGCTGGAGGCTGGGTCAGCAAAGCAACCGAAGGTTGGTAACTGCTCCAGTAACGAGTGGTAACTGCCATGCTAACCACTGCGGGTCACAGCCCACCAAGTCTTACCTGAGACCCGCTAGGTGAGATGAGCAGCACCGGATCACCTACCTTACAGGGCTGGAAAGCTAAGGCTCACATCAAACTTTTTGTCTGACAGCTACACAGCAGAACAGTGAGAGCCACACACAAAAGCTGCAGTCCCTGAACACGATCCAGCCCGTTCAACGTGTTAGCCCGAGCGTAAGGACTAACAGATTTACAAGAGCAGCTTCACAGACACCCAACAAACAGGAAGATTTGCGTTTAATGTCTACCTCTTGCTTCCCCTGTTAAATCTTCACTTGCCTCTGACCCAGAAGAGTTACTGCGGCACTCCCCACTGCTCCCTCTCTGTTCGTAGATTTGGATCTACTGCGATGCCTGGTGCTTCAAGGTGGCCGCGAAGGGACACCACCAGCGTGACGGCCCCTGTGGGGGTCCCAGTCTGCAGCAGGTTGATGTGCTCCAGGTTGGAGGAGATGTGGCTCTGACCCAGGCTCTGGTTTAGAGACGAGATCCCATGCACAGCTTGACAAGCCATTACACAGCACAGCAAGACATCACTTAACATTAGCAGCCATCTAGGAAGCCTGTCAAAGCATATTTTGTTAGAAAAAACTTAAATCAAATACCTG
>NW_009633957.1:27302-37735 GCF_000690535.1 Cariama cristata
ACCTAAACCCACTTGTTAACCTGTAATTTATACAATGCAGTGTACTCCTCCTGTTTAGATCATATTCTTAGATTTTTAATAGCCTTTTTACAGTATTTCTCTTTCATTGATGAATAGTCCAAGAATTTGTTTTCTCTCAAAGACAACAAAAGCTTCCCCCCCCCACTCCTCTTTTTTTTTCTGAAGCAACCAGTACTCGCATCTCAACAAATTCAAGCGCAAACAGAGACCATTTCTAGCTCCATACAGCTGCAGTGTAACACTCAATTGCATTTTAAACCTTAAAATCAGAGGGATTCATTTTGCCAGCCCTGCTGGACTTTCCCGTTACTCAACACTCCTCCCAGTGCACAGAAAACATGGCACTGCAGCCACAGAACTGGTGCTTTATTCAGAGAAGGCACCAAATAACAACCCACAGTACATAGATCAGGCTACAAATGAACGGACTGAAGCAAGATCTAGGAAAGCCGGACACAACACATCACAGTTTCGTCCTCGCTCAGCTCAGCCTGTTCTTGCCCACAAAACGCAGCAGTTCAAGCTTCCTCCTCCCGGCCCACCCCTGGCTTCCCAGCAGGGTTACTGGGGCAGGCAAGTGTCCCCCCCCACACCCCCTGTATTTCAGAATACACATTCAGAGAGGAGAACCTCTTTCCACAGCTATAATACAATACGTCATTCCAATAAAAGAAAAAAAAAAAGCCTTTCACCTACCTGAACACTCCTCCTGCCTTCCTTGTCCAGAGTTCATCAGCCTTGTACCTCACCACCACCCAGTCGTTGTCTGCCAGGCTCTGCCCACGGAGCTCAGCTGTCGCTCCTTACCCTGCTCGGCACTGCCCCATCACTCACACCTGCCTGGCCCCTCAGACCCCGCTCCACCGAGCCCAGCCAGGTGGCAGAAACACCAGTGGGGACACTGAAGTTGTCCTAGCATTTACCCTAATGCAAGGCTTGAACTTCTCTTACCTCTCAGCTATGCAATGATGTACCTATCGCATATCCTATCCACATATTCCTTTCCTTTTCCTCAAGGAAAGAGCTGAAGTTAATAGATGTTACTTAGAAACAGGTTAAAAGTATATACAGACTGTTATTGTGATCAACGTTAGACTGCTCAGCAAATTCCCAAAACACATTCGTACGGCCGAGCCCCACCTATTTATGGGCTGTAGGGCAGCAACCAGTGTTCTGTACTGCAAGCCCAGTGACACACCTAACCTGGTAACTGATAACTCTCCCTGGCCACCTGCAGTTTAGCTGCACCAATTTACCCGGGGTATCCGAGACCAAAGGCCAAAAGTGGCTAGAGAACCAGACTAAGAAAAAGGTCTGCATTTCAGTGCCTTGGCACGCAGCCTGTTTTGAACGCTGAATTCCATTATAGCCATGTAAGTTGGGCTTAAGTGTTAATGAAACAAGCCACTAATTGCTTCAGAAAGTGTTAATCTGTACGTCTCAGTCAGGTCCCAAATCAGCGAGGCACACAATTACCTCAGTAACTTTTAGCCCAGAATAGTTCCTCTGCCTCTAGCAGCTTTACTCAAGTGCTTAAACTAATGCACATGCTTAAATCCTGTACTGGCTTGGGCTGTAAAGAACACTTTAATAACTGCAGAACAGGCTGTTTGATCATCTTCAGGATTTTAAGAGGTGTATTTTGTATCTGGTTTCTTAAGTTTCAGTTTTTATCTTGGAATAGAATAATTATCCACTGACCTTAACATCTGCACTTTATCTTCCCCATTTATTTCTGTAGAAAAAGCAATTATACACAGCTTCAGATCAGTGCTGCCACTGAAGTTAACTTACAGTTGGGACCACTTTAAATGAACTCACAAAAAATTAAAACAAATCTCTGCTTTTCTTTATCCTTTTCTTTAACTGTCTTCTCAGCTCCCTGCTAGGGGGAAATTTTTGCAATGGTGGAATTAAGATGAAAACATCTGCCAGTAAAACGTGGCTCCCGAACTTAGAATATACAAATGGAACGTCATGCAACTTCTGAGCCGATACACAAACGCTCGTGCCTCTTGCTCTGACCTGTCAGAGGTCCATGAAAGAACAGATGCTCTTGCTTCCCTGGCTGGCAGTTTTCAATGGTGTCTCACATCTTCAGGACATGGCATTACCTAAGGGCACCCCAGTCTGCTCTCAACTTGGTACACACAGCATGACTTTTTTTTTCCTGAGTTTCTGACCCTCCAAATGAAAGTGAATTATGGTCCTTTAGTACACAAGCAAGTATTTATCAAGGATTATGGTAATATTTTAAAATAAGTGATTACTTCGAAAAGACGCCTGAGACACAAAGAAAGCATCCTGGCAAGGAAATTCACCTATTTAGTCATGTGCACAGAAAAGGGGTTGTGCAGTGATGCACCTCTCAAAAGGGCACGGAGCGTATTAGCACTCCGAATCATGGAACTTGCTATTTCCGTTTCCTACTTTTCTTGGACTCATTTGAAGGCCAGGACTCAGTGAGCCCTGGGCCATCCCACGCCAAAAATCTAAAATCAGACAACATCAGTTAAACAAAGTATGAAATAACACTGACAAAGTGTATACAGTAGGTGCCCATCAGGACTCCATACTTGCCAGGAACCTCCTCTGTCCTTTCCTCTCTTTGTAGCTGTTGCCTGATACGTCCTGTTCTCTGCCATCACCATCCACATTCCTTCATCTATGCTGTATTTTTGATCTTATGTCTAAGGCTGTCCTGAAGCACGTGTGAAACACACTGTACATACATGGCACTGTTGACTTTTGAGTCTCAACTCCTCCTTCAACAGATCCCAGCTCCTGGGGACAAGGGATGACAGGAAAATCTAACCTTAAGCTTTTTAAACATGATCATATAGCCCTGGTAATTTTAGAGAAAGAACTAAAAGCTCTGACATAACTGCAAAGCATAGAAAGAGACAAAGTCAAAATCTAACTAGGGCAAAATAATCGCTCTCATTGCTATTTTATATTCTTGCAGTTTGCAAGCTAATCTCACAATCTATGGTGCAAATTCACACTTCCCTGGCAGTAACAGAAGTGCATAACTAATGTTAGGCAGACTACATAACTCCTGGAGACAGGCTCTTTACTTACGGAAGGAGTGTTGGTTGGAGCCCAAACTCACTCCACCAAAACCTGAGAACTTACCTGCCCCTACTTTTTTAGGCTGAAGCCAATAGCAAAAAAGAGGTACATTTAATCCACACCAACTCGTTTGTCTCAATATAAAGGCATCTTTTACTACAAACAAATCAAGTCAATCAGAGCATAGAATTCAAATGTACAAAGTGCTTCTGAATTTTCTGAACTTTACTGCCATGGGCTCTGTAACAATAACAATTCAGGTTCAAGTACCTGAATCACACAAAGCAGAATTCAGAACTACTACCTCCACATGTAGATACATCTGAAGTCTATGCAGCAGGTATTTCCACTTATGAACCATTATATTATTATCTCATTTGCAAATACTGCTTCAGATTCAACAAGGTGTGTGACTATACATTTCCAAGTGACACACCATCCATTTACTTGCTTTAAAGTGAAGATAATATCTACAGTAAACAGTCTGATATAAATAAATTCACAAAGATATACAGTACATTTCAAAAAGTGATTTCAATTCTAATAAAAAACTCTAGATTTTCATTGTATTTACAAAAAAATAGCAGATTTATACTAGCAGAGACAGTATTAAAAAAATAATTTGCATCTTCACTAATAAAATAATCTACTAAAGGAAGTCTCAGAATAAATAGCAACAAAAGTTAAACTTCATATTTTTCTTAAGTAAGGCTGAGGTTTAAAGGTCAAATCCTACAGTCATATACATGTGTATGATTTAACATGTATAAGAAAGAGGATTTGACCCCTTGTTTTTTGAAAATAACAACAAACGTGCAAGTATTGTCTAAAACATAAGTTGATTTGTTCTTGGACTGGTGGGTTGCAAAGCTCTTGTCCCTCTTTTGACCTCACGTGGGAATACAGCCCCAAATATATCTTCATGGTATCGCTTTTGGCTCTGCAAAAAAAGAAAGGAAACCCAAGAGATGAATTAAATACTGCTAGCTCCTCTTTATGTAACAGTTAAGTAACTAAAAGGTCTTTTTTATTTGTCTGACTGGTTCTGTGGTAAGTGGACTTTTGTTACTGTCAGTAAGGGGAACCTATCTGAATCCCAGACACACGTGCTCCAGGACAAGTTCTTATAACAAAAGGGTCCTAACAAGCCAGCAGATCCAGGCACTGTGTTTTCAGTGATGGGCCCACTAATTTCTTAAACTCACTTTCCTCCATTGGTTCAATAAAGTCTCAAACTCTTGATGTTCCAGACACACTGCAAAGCTCATGTCCAGGACCCAAAGGGAGACACTGGGGAAAATGGTAGATGTAAGAGAAGAACACCACGTGTCACTCTTACACCCTAACCAAACAGAAACTGTGTTTTAAACCATGGTGGCTGGACTAAGTTGATCACTTAAAGCTTTTTTCCTTGTGCTTTCTGCTGAAAAGAAACAGCCTGCAAGGTCTCGAGGGTGACTTTGAAGACCTCTGTAACCTATCCTGGAACACTGTCTGACTGGAAAGAATGCTTTGCACACCACAGCATACCTTTAGCTGGAAGAAATACTCCTCTGCCTGCTGCTCATTGAGGTTCAGGTTTTTTGCAAGCATCCCTTTCAAAGTCTGAGCAACATCCTTGGCCATGCGTACGTCTCCACAGACATACAGATGCCCTTCCTCCTTATGCAAGAGGTTGCACACTTTGGTCTCCAACTTGCTTTGAAGAATGTCTTGAACATAGACCTTAGAAACAGAAGAAGGATCATTAGACAAGGCTTCTTAAATGCTACTTTGACTACTGACTGTTCTAAATTCCATGTGGGTCTATGTAACAAGGTTCTAAATGCCTTATCTGTTCCAGCTGTGTGTTGCACCACAGCAAAGAAGAAAAATGCTTTCATGTCGTCTTTACAAGCCCCAGTTTTGGAGGCTAGACCTGTCTCCTGATTAAACTAGAGCAGACTAAGACTCTTCTTATTTAGAACCAGTTACAACTGCCAAAGACTCCTAACTTGCCAGGACAGTAGGATAGCTAAAAAGAGGATAGCTTAAGTGCTGTTGTTTTCTCCAATCAAGATTTCATCTAAGCAAAATTAATTTCCAGGGTCACTGTGTCATTGCAATGGTGACAAATGGCCAGAGACAACTCAGTTCTAGCTCAGGGGCTAATCAAATCCTACAAAATTTAAAGTTTCTGAAAATGTTCCAGCTTCTAGTTTCAAAGGCTTTTTTCACTTAAAGTGCCTCTGTATATGGCAGTAAAGGTTTTATATTTATATAGCTTGCTTGTATTGAAGTGCATAGTGAGATTCTCCTTAATTTTGAAGGAATGGGGCCTTTTGTTACTTGTTCACAATACACTGAAGCAAAATGCTAACATTTTTTTAAAGAACATTGTTAAACAGAGCCCAGGCCTTAACTTGAGTGACCACTCTGGAAGGAGCCAACCCCTAAAGAACAAAGGAACCAGCCTTACTTTAGCTTGGCCAGCTTGCCGGGAGTAAGCTGTATAGACTTCTTTCAGGACTCCCTTCCTCTTCATTTCCTCAGTTTCTTCTTTGTAGATGTGATCCACGTCTGGCTGCCGGCAGCCAAACAATAACGTCATGTCACCACCTTTGATCCCTGAAACCAACATTGGAAAGCTTTTTGTCTTTCCTGATAAGGCCTATTATCTCTTATGACTATTCCCATAGAGGGCCCCATTGTCACAGTAACTGGCTGTGTACAGCTGTCTGTTCCACACCTGGAATACTGTGTTCAGTATTGGTCCCCGCTACACAAAAATGCTGTGGGCAGGCTGGAGAGCATCCAGAGAAGGGCCACAAAGATGATCAAAGGACTGGGAAGCCTGCCATGTGAGGAAAGGCTGAGAGAACTGGGTTTGTTCAGCCTTAAGAAAAGAAGGCTTAGGGGAGACCTTATTACCTTGTTCCAGTATTTAAAGGGTGGCTACAAAGAAGACGGAGACTCCCTTTTTACATGGAGTCACATGGAAAAGACGAGGGGTAATGGGTACAAGTCACTCCTGGGGAGATTCCGACTGGACACAAGAGGAAAATTTTTCACAATGAGAACAATCAGCCACTTGAATAATCTCCCCAGGGAAGCAGTGGATTCCCCAACATCAGACACTTTTAAGATTCAGCTGGACAGGGTGCTGGGCCATCTTGTCTAGACCCTGCTTTTGCCCAGAAAGGTTGGACCAGATGATCCTTGAAGTCCCTTCCAACCTGGTATTCTATGATTCTATGATTTTCTAATTAGCCTGTCTCACTAAACACCTGTCTCTGTGTCTGTGTGTGACAGCTTCTGATTTTAGGGTCTTGCAGTAGGATTGAACCTGCCCAAATCCTTGGAGAACTATGTGGATTCGCCTGTTGGAGCAGGTTCCCCAAATGGGCTGATACAGGCAGGCCAAAGTGTTCTCTCCATACTGTGGCCCCTGCGTGAGCACCTGGGGCAGTCACTGAACAAACAGTATTTACAAGAATACATATGCTGCTCCCTCCAGGTGACCAAACACCTCAAGACCACCGGAATGGTCTCAAATGGGATGGATTAGCTGTTTCAGTGCAGTGTTCAATCAGTCTGGGGATGACAAATCTCTACTGGGTTTACTAGGCTAATGTTTCTGCATGTCTCCATCTGTAGAGATTTTATTTGGAGGACTAGGGATGTCTTCTGCTGCTAGAGGAGTTGTGGCCTCCCCCGTCTGGCAATCTCCATAAGTACCTTTCTTTTCCAAGTCATAGAGACGCTGCAGCCAGAAACTTCTGAAGGGAGCAATTCCTGTTCCTGGGCCGATCAGAATGCATGGCTTGCTTGGGTCCTCCGGGAGCCGGAATTCCTTAGCACTAAAATGAAAAAATATGTTAATTACGTAATTAGTTTATGTCTGACATCCCAGTGTCAGTTTCCTGAATGATTTTGAGCAGCACAGCATAAGTTACTAATTTGAAAACAGTAATGGGGCTTAACTTGGTGACAGTTGCTTCTTGTTCCCTTAGCTTTACTTGCTCTATAGTGGATATGCTGACAGTGGGGATGGTGTCATATGAATAGGATTCTTTCAGAATTTTCTAATGATTTATGATTTTACTCAACATAAGACATGCAAACAATGTAAAAATGCAAACAATGCAAAAATCATATGCAAACAATGAAAAAAACCACTGAAGAAGCTGAACTAAAAACCACTGGGTTTTGGTCTTTTTCTTTTCTTTTTTCTCTGTCATACACTCACCTGCGTATAAAGCACGGCACTATTTCATTGAGAGGTATTGTATTCAGCCATGTGCTGCAAACTCCATGGTGCAGAGGCCCTTGTCCATCTAATCAGAGCAAAGGAAAACACCTTTGTCAGTATTCAAAAGCTCTCCATTTTTAAAAAAAGCACAGTTATACTTAAAATTATGGTTTTCAAATAAGTATATATCTAGTAACTATTTATAAAACAAGGATACACCAATGATGCAGCAGGATTTTAGCAAATCCTGACACACTATGAACATCTGCACTGCAGTATACTATTCTGCATGTATCACCATACAAACTTTTTGTTACAGATATGCTTCATGCCGTATGGCAGACACAGGTTGTTTTCTGTACCACAATGCAGCCTAAATATCATCTAATTAAGAGAGAAAAGAAAACAACAATTCCTTACCTCTTGTCCTGTAGTTTACAACTGCAACTGTGAGATGAACCTCTCTGGCTGTCATGTCACAGGAGGAACTGACAGAATAGTACCTGGGTTTCAGAAACGGCAGCTGAGTCAGTAAGAAAGCTGTTGAGACCTCAGCAGAAGGAAACTCCTCCAGGACCTCCAGGATGTTCGGACTGTTGTAAAACTTCCATTTATTGTATTCTTCCATGCTCTAAAAGTCAAAGGCCACCATCACAATGTTACCAGGTCATGCTGAGTTCAGGAGAGCAGGGATATTTGAAATGTCACTTATAAATAAGATTCCTGCTTTACATTCAATTAAATATGCAGGCAAATCAACACAGAATTCTCAAAACTTTGCCTAGACCAATACTGGGGTTTCCTAAGAAATTGTTTAAGTTTTGAAAACAGAACTACAGAATACTCGCTATAGTTTTCTCAGATACCAGCTCTCTCGGTGAGGATGTAGAAACTGAAGTAGAATCGGTTTCTCAGCCCTCTGCTATGGGATATCCACAAAACTGTATGGGCCCAGGTCCTGATACCTACTGAGCCTTGCTGAACCCAGCAGGAGAAGTAAGCTCTTACCACACCTATGAGTCATTTGTTAAAGTTACATCCTTCTTACTCTCACAGTACCAAATTCTCTGACAAAAATATCTACCACCTCCCCTCCAACCCCTCCACCTGCAAACTGTAAGGTCTTTTAATGGTGTATCATCAGAAACCACCACGAGGCAGGCAAGAGAAACAGGCAGGCAAAATGGCCCACCCAGAACCACACAGGAAACATGAGATCTAAAGAAATATCTTGATTCCCACGCCCAAGTTGAGCCACAAGACAACCCTTCACTCACTGTGGTTCGTTTTACAAGCACATAGAGCATGTAACAGAGGGATAAAAATCAATCACCATCACTACAGAAATTTCTTAAGCTTCTACTACACAGTAAAAGGGCATCAGATGGTCCAGTATACAGTACTTCTAACATAAATCTAGCCCTAACACTTACCTGACATAAAACTTCCAGTCTCTGTTTGTCTCCTTCCGCTGTTGCCAGCTGGGAGAGTTTTTTTAGCAGTTGTTGGGAGGGTGGAGTGGTGATATCAAGCAAGTATGTCAAAGCCTGGGGAAGTGTGCAGGCTGGAATCTTTTTGTCACTTGTCCAGTAGCCACCTGGAAATGAGGGAAATAAAGAACACTTGGCAATTCCCATGGCATTTGACAGCTGTAGAGCTTTGCAAAACTCAGTGTCCTTCAAAATGACTTCAGACTGGGTTGCAGCAGGTCTGGACCACAGGACCCTTCTGAATAGAGGTTAATGTGAGGTTTCGAACTTTTTGTAAGGGGAGGATCTGATGCAGAGAATTGCATGATAATAAAACACCACTTTAAAATGAAAAGTCTTTCATTTGGGGAAATCATCTTTCTGTGTGTCAGAATCTTATGATTTAGCAGATTGTTCGTACTAAGATGGAAAAGATTGTCATGACATTAATCTATTTTAGGACTCTGATATGTAGCAACAACAAGCAAACTCTGGTGATTAATTTAATTGCAGTCAATGGCCAATTCAGCAACTGAATTACAAACAGCGTCAATGTAGGATAACTCTATGAACAGTGGTGGAGTTACCATGGACTGCCAGAGTATGCGAAATCAGAATTGAGAATTGTAAGAATAACTAAAAGCATCAACAGAATCCTATTGAAACTTACGAAAAAGATAACAGAAACAAATTCAGTCTATAAAAATTCTCAGGAATTTTAGATAAATCTGTCAAACATCATCTGTTATTTTATATCAAGAGAACCAACTTACCATCAGTGCAGGTTTCAAGTCTGATAGTCTGATCAGCTGGAGGGGCATCCTTGACATGTGCAATGAGGCCATGGACTAATTCTGGCTGGTTGCCTGGGAAAATCCCGATATGTTCTCCGGGCAGGTAGTGCACTTCCTGATTAGTCTCACAGGAAAGCTTAACTAGAATGGTAGCACGACTAGACAGAGAAATAAACAGATCAGACAGATCTTGGTTACGTCGACAGGATTTCCCTTGAATTGCACAGAAAAGGAATAAATCTGAAGTGACAGTTGGCAAGGGCTTACTTGTGTTCATTACCAAATTATCAGACAAGCTTAGTACTTCATGGAGACTTAAACAAATAATAGTCCAGATATGTGAAGTACTTGTATCAAAACAAGTAAGATTCTGAAGTGCTGCCTGATCTGTCCAGTATAGAATAAATGTGCCTGTAATCAGTCAATGGAAGGAAGTGCAGCTCTAGTGAAGACTGAATAGCTCGCATCTTGAACCAGCTCAGAGGTCTTCTCATTAGACAACTGTATTTAGAACAGGGGTGAAAGAGACCTACCAGAGGATGCTGAAGAGCCATTCATAGATGCTATCGCCAAGACAGATGTTAGCACTGATTATCCTTTTGTATTTCTTTGTATATTGTCTTGTCTCAGCTTGCTTTGCAGTACAACTGAATGCAGCAGCTTCTTGCACTATACCTTTTCCTTTTTTTTCTTCTTTTTTTCTGCTAAGGGGCATTTTTTCCCCTAAATGAAGTAAATATTTGCCTGGCATGTAGCATACCAAGCAAGGGAGAGGGACCATACACCTGACCTTCCACATTTAGTAGGTATCAAAAGGCCATATCACAAAGTTAGTTATTTCCCTAC